>NC_085014.1:7494084-7496584 GCF_963854185.1 Sardina pilchardus
TAGGCCACAGCACCAAATCACTCTACACTGGACTATAAACTCACCCGTAGGCCACCGCACCAAATCACTCTACAGTCATTGACAAAAGTGTTGTCACCCCATGCTAAAGTTTACTAAAAAGAGGAATATAAAATCATCTTTTGGAAATTGATTTTAATGGCTTATGTAATAAAATGAGGAAAAATCCAACCTTTAAGGACACTGTGGGGGCATGGTAGGGGCAGGCAGTTTTTTATTTTTAAAGGCTACTTGTTCAGTTTCGTTCAGTTAGCCTATTAGCCTGTTTGATGCTCATTGAACTCAATGCAAATCAAACAAGCTAATAGGCTAACTGAACAAAACTGAACAAAACACCATGCCTATCTCTAGGTATGGTGAAGGGTGTGTGATGATGTGGGTCAATTTTAGTTCTAAAGACCAAGGGAACTTTATCAGGATGCATAGTATCCTGGATCCATGAAATAAGTAGCCTTTAAAAATAAAAAACTGCCTGCCCCTATGTTAACCCTATGTGTTAAATTCCCATAGGGTTACATAGGGGTGACAAGACTTTTGACCCCAGTATTTTGGGAAGAACATTTATTTATTTATGATACATTATTCATTCACATAGAAAATTGGTTGGATTTTTCCTCATTTTATTACATAAGCCATTAAAATCAATTTCCAAAAGATGATTTTATATTCCTCTTTTAGTAAACTTTAGCATGGGGTGACAACACTTTTGTCAATGACTGTACACTGGACTATAAACTCACCCGTAGGCCACCGCACCAAATCACTCTACACTGGACTTCTCTTGTGGATGATCTTCAATCAGTATGGTCGTTAATATTCCAGAATTATGCCCCTGTGCTGTTGCTAATGTGTTTTGAATAATATTTCAACAGCAATAGAACACTAAACAGAAAAGCTGTCAACCACCAAATGTGTTCTATAAACGTTCACAAATGAAGGATTTGCACAAACTTTGAACTAGACGCAGAAGTCATTGCACCGCACAGAGGTCAATGCACCGCACAGAGGTCATTGCACAGTACAGAGGTCATTGCACAGTACAGAGGTCATTGTAGAGTACAGAGGTCATTGCACAGTACAGAGGTCATTACAGAGTACAGAGGTCATTGTAGAGTACAGAGGTCATTGCACAGTACAGAGGTCATTGCACAGTACAGAGGTCATTACAGAGTACAGAGGTCATTGCACAGTACAGAGGTCATTACAGAGTACAGAGGTCATTGTAGAGTACAGAGGTCATTGCACAGTACAGAGGTCATTGTAGAGTACAGAGGTCATTGTAGAGTACAGAGGTCATTGCAGAGTACAGAGGTCATTGGACAGTACAGAGGTCATTGCACATCAACACAGCCAACTTGTTTAGATCACTCCAGCATTCCTCAACTAGTGTGTGGAGGAGACGTGAAGGTGTGCTGTGGGTGTGTGAGGAGCAGAGGGCACTCTTGTCCAGACTCATGGATCAGACTACAGGGCTCCTTTCAGAGCCAAGAATGACACAGCGTCTTTATTAAACATGGTTTTAGCTACTCAGAGATTTACACACTTATTTATCTTCCCAAGTCCATAATTGTCAGATTCCATGATGTGGAGATTCGTCTTAGAACGATTTGTGCATTTGTATATGTGTGTGTCAAAATGCCTTGACTCTCTGTGTGTGTGTGTGTGTGTGTGTGTGTGTGTGTGTGTGTGTGTGTGTGTGTGTGTGTCCACAGGGGGAGTGTGATGGCCAGCTGTACTCTCCCGTGTGCAGTAACCAGGTGGAGGCCGAGGTCATCGTCCACTCTGAGCTGTCTGACCCCCCCAGCAACAGCGACGGTGGGGCTTCCTCATCGCCAGCCTCCGCTGGGTCCCAAAGCCCCCCCGCTTCACTGCCACCTCCACCGCCGTCCCCCGTCGACGCCCCCCACCCGCACCCACGCTCGCTCCACCCCACCCCAAACCACGCCCCGCCGCTGCTGTCCAATCACAACGGCCCGTTGACCTCCGCACCGTCACCACCAGCCGCAGTGACGGCCGTCGGACTGGTCCAACTGTCGGCGCCCGCAGGGGTGCTGGTTCCCCTCACCAACGGGTTCCACTCACCCAAACCCCCCCGGGGGTCTTCCACCACCACCAATACCCCCCCTGCCGGCCCCGTCGAGCCCCTCAGCCTGGAGGGGGGCGACTCCAGACTCTGCGTCCACCCAGTCTCGGGGAAGAGCCTGGGAGGGGCCACGGAGCTCCCCCCCCCTTCGTCCTCGCCCTCCCTGCCCCCCGTCAGGGGCCTGGCCAGTGTGAGCCTGGTGCACTCTACCTCAGGGGAGCACTCCTCCCTGTGCCCCTGAAACAGGGCACCCTGCCTGGGCACCCGCCCAGCCCAGACCCCCCTGCCCTCCTGGGGGACAGCCTACAGACAGCACTTAGCGGCTGAAGACATGTGACGAGTGTGAGTGTCTCTGAAGTGAGGTGGGGGGGGGGGGGAGCGAGGGGGGGAGTGAGGGGG
>NC_085014.1:7499084-7509084 GCF_963854185.1 Sardina pilchardus
CATTAACTTCTGTAAATTGTGGTTCTGTGGTTTTATGCAACAGAGTCTGTGTGTGTGTATGTGTATGTGTGTGTGTGTGTGTGTGTGTGTGTGTGTGTGTGTGTCTAAGACTGGTCTGGTAAAGCATTCCAAGTTCATTTTCACTCTTACAGCAGGCCTTCCTCAGGGTCATCAGAGTGTGTGTGTGTGTGTGTGTGTGTGCGTGTGTGTGTGTGTGTGTGAGTGTGTGTGTGTGTGTGTGTGTGTGTGTGTGTGTGTGTGTCCAGTGGATGATACCGAAAGGCATGGCATATGTGGTTGTCCCTTTTTCTCAGTGGTCAGTTGCAGCGTAGATTCATGTTGTTTGGATGGACTGACACCCAAATACCTCAAGCGTCAGTATTAAAGGCCAGTTCACCGGGCAGCATACCCGCGCTATCACCTCCCACGGCTAACAGCGCTGAGATTATGGCTGAGGTTGCTCTCGTTACCCCAAGACCTTGCATAGCAGTGTGTGTGTGTGTGGGTGTGTGCGCGCATGCATGTAGGTGCCTGGTCAAATTTGTTGGTGCTTTCCTGAGATAAAGACCACTCAAGTCGATGGGCCACAGGTGGACTCAAGTTTGTAGTTTGCATTCTCTACACAACCAGGCTACCAAAGACATCACTGGGAATAGGCAGCAATAGTACCTAAAATACATGCTCTGTGTGTCTGTGTGTGTGTGTGTGTGTGTGTGTGTGTGTGTGTGCGTGTGTGTGCGTGTGTGTGTGCGCTCGCGTGTGTATTCTTTAGTGTGTATGTGTGTGTGTGTGTATGTGGGCATGCCTGTGTATAATATGGTGGTTAAGGCAAGAATGGGATAATCATCTCCAGTGCCAGTAAGACCACTGGCCTCTTGGTCATTCTATGACACTAATCTGTCTCCATGGTCACCTTTTAGCCTCTGAATGGCAGTGCATGGTTTCCATGGAAATCTGTTGGCCACCACCAGGTTTCCAAGGAAACCTTTATGACGGAACCCTGCATGTCTGCAGTGCAGTTCTACCAAGAGCTGTGTGTGTGATTGGGACCCAATTTAACCCTCAATCAATCCAAGAAACCGAGATCCGGATATGAGGAACGATTGATCGGGCCAAATTCCGGTCTGACTTGTCGCGTAGTTTGAGCTGGCTCACAATGCCAATTAGAGGTCGTAACAATGAATGTTGTCGCTGCTGTCCCATCCGATTGGATTTCTGGAATATCAAAACATTTTTGCTGGCTGTCTTACGAGTTGAACTTTGGAATGCCCAGTGTGCGCCCAGCAATGGCGTCCAATTGAAACGTGTAGTGGGAGGGGCCATGCTGTGATTGACGCGCTTACTAACACACAGTGCCTGCCCACCTGTGGACCGATAGTGACACTGATTGTTTATGTTAGCCCATCTAGATGGATGTAAAGCCACTTGTTGCCTATGGAAACCAGCTGACCTGTACGTGGACACTGTAAGGTGTATGGGACCCATCTAGGCTGTACACGTCTTTGTGAGTGTTGGCTGGGGTTTGTGGTGTGTTTTTTTTTGTTGTTGTTGTTAACCGTGTTGTCTGTAGAAACCATTATGTGCCCACTTCTTCAGCCCCTCAGCTGTTTCAATGATATTTTTTGTGACAGGGAACTGGACTAGACCGTGTGTGTGTGTGTGTGTGTGTGTGTGTGTGTAGGCCACACATGCTGTGTGTGATTTGAGAGGCTCAAATAGCTCATCAGTACCCGTGCAGGAGACGTGGCTGCACTGATTGCAAGCTAATCTGACATCTCATGCACCAAATCAGCGTGTGTGTGTGTGTGTGTGTGTGTGTGTGTGTGTGTGTGTGTGTGTGTGTGTGTGCATGCTCAGGAAGTCTCCATCTCATCTCTGTGTAGGACTGGGCCATGCCTCTCTTGCAGGTGGTGCACGACTAGAGCGTGGACCTTGAGAGCTTTGCGTTGGCCTCCTCTCTGTCTGCAGTAGAATACCTCATCACCTGATACTCAGTGGTTCAGTTAGCAGACAAGTCATGAAGGAGCTGGAACACAAAGATGGCTTTGTTGTTGTTGATCAGTCGTTTGTTTGTTTGTTTGTTTGTTTGTTTGCTTGTTTGCTCGTCCTGGACTTCCTGGAGAAGGTTGAAATTGGATACAAGGCTAAATGTCAACATATATATTATATATATATATATATATATATTAAAACGCTGTCCTCTTTTTTGACTCCTTTTACCTCTGCTGGACTGCAGTGTCGTTCTGGAGTGCAGATTACGTGTGTGTGTGTGTGTGTGTGTGTGTGTGTGTGTGTGTGTGTGTGTGTGTGTGAGAGAGCAGTGCTTGTTTGGCTGTGTTGATGGGGTGAATAATCAGTGACCAGTAGAGCTATGAACTGACTGGACAGACGCTAAGATGGCGTTCAGGTTAAGAGCCAGTTGTTGTTTATTCTCATAGCCAGGTGTGCTGTACCCTTTCTCTCTGGAGACAGCTATTGTGAAATGTGAATAACCTGTGGATGGCAATGTTCGGTGTGTTTGGAATGTTCTAAAGAATGTTTGGGATCATCAACTAGAATTTGGAATTTTAGAATGGAATCAGTGATGAATGCATTCTTTACCAGAATGTTCACAACTCCCCTGCTGAAGCATTCATGGCATTTCTGTGGCCTACAGCAAGCTGACCTACACAGCACCTGCAGGCAGCGCTCTAAGCAGACTCAAAGAGAGCCTCTGGCTGAAGATGAAGGACAATGACCAGGCTGATGGCCTTGTCCCCAAGATGACCTCTCTCCCACTAGCTCCAAAGACATGTGTGACCTCGTGGGAGCACATGGATGAGGACGCAATTGTGGCTGAAATTGTTGGTACCCTTTCACGAAAAAAGGAAAGAGAAAAACCCTTGATTTTTCTTTGGAATCATTGAAAGTTATAAAGGTAAACATCTACTGGTCTACTGTCTCCTCTCAACAGTCCTCTCATCTTTCTGGAAGGATTGCAACATGACAATATACATTTTACTGAATTCCAGTCCAGATTTTTTTTCTTTTTTTCAACAGTGTAGTCATCCAATGAGCTCACTGTTATCCAAATAGTGACCTTGACCTTGCGGCTGACCTTGGAGGTTGACCTTGGAAGTTTGTTCTGCCTCTCTGTCCTCCACGTTCTTGCACTATCTGTTGGTGTTCCTCTTGCAGTCACCTCCAGTGCTATTAGCTACAGAGGGCTGTGTGCTTGTGCCTCATCACAGTGCCATAATGTGGAGGTATGTCCTTGGTCCATCTACTGTACACCAGCACCAGTCTTAAACATTGCTGTAACCCAGTGATGTACAGAAGGGCCGTCTTGGGCAAATCTGTCCAGGCCATTTCAGAATATCTTTGTTTAAAAAAAGAGAGAAATTATAATGTTTCAATCATTCTTTGCTTTACTCTATCACATATCAAAGGCATGCAGCTAAACTTAAGAGAATGGGTTTGAATTGCTTCGCTTTAATTTAACTACGAAATGAAGCATTCTTACAGTAATGTGTGAGAGTACCAAATTCAGCCATGACTGTATACAGTACAGCTGTATATGGTGTACCCTATAGGTTACTCTGTAGGAACATTTTACAGTGTAACCGACGTTTCTCTAGTAGGGAAGTTTTACGGTGTACCCTGTACGTTACTATAGTCGGGACATGTTCAGGATTACGGCTCTCTGACTGCTGGAAGAGTCTGATAGGCCAGTGAGGGTTCTAGTGGACAGTGGTGAGGTTCTGTGTGGAACCATCACATTGTGCAGAACCCCAGGCTGGCTGTAAAAATGGAACAGAGCTTTCTAAATCTCCCTGTATAAATGGAACAACCACCATTTGAATGAAAGGAAATGATGAAGGAAAAAGAAGGATTGAATTAAAGTTGGAAAGAATGGATGAGTGACTGGAATGAATGAATGAACAAACAAGAGAAAAATGAAGAAAGGATGAGGAAGGAAAAGGAATGGCTGGTTTATTAGCCCATCCATTGAAGCCTCAGGCAGACTGTCTGGAATAGGACCGATATCGGGAACAGCTGGGAATAGGACCGATATTGGGAACAGCTCTGGAATAGCTGCGATATGAGCAACAGCTTGGTGTGTGGAATAGGAGCGGTCTGAGCAACAGCTTGGTGTGTGGAATAGGAGCGATCTGAGCAACAGCTTGGTGTGTGGAATAGGAGCGATCTGAGCAACAGCTTGGTGTGTGGAATAGGAGCGATCTGAGCAACAGCTTGGTGTGTGGAATAGGAGCGATCTGAGCAACAGCTTGGTGTGTGGAATAGGAGCGATCTGAGCAACAGTGTGGCCGTTTGCCAGTGGGTGAGTGTAGTGCTTGGGAGTTTCATAGCAGAGAGATACTGACATGGCAGCCTCACTCATCCTGCGTGTGATCTAAATGTGTGTGTGTGTGTGTGTGTGTGTGTGTGTGTGTGTGTGTGTGTGTGTGTGCGTGCGTGCGTGCGTGTGTGTGTATGCGTGTGTGCGTGCGTGTGTGTGTGTGTGTGCGTGTGTGTGTGTGTGTGTGTGTGTGTGTGCGTGCGTGTGTATGCGTGTGTGCGTGTGTATGCGTGCATGCGTGTGCATGCCACCCCTCTGGCCATGGTGCTGTGCAGTAAGTCACCTGACCTAGTGATGTCACGACTATGCTCTGGATCTGTGATTGGTCTTTCCAGCAGCAGGCAGTGCTGTGCTTTCGGGAATGTCGCGGGAACTCTCAGGAATGTTTTGGGCTCGTGCGGGATCACCCACTGTGACCCACGCGTGCCCCCTCCTCGGACAGTGTCTGTTGCCATGGTACCGAGTGCCAACCCAGTCTTATTGTATTTCTGCAATATGTTAGCAACTTTCACACAGGAACACCTCAGTGTCTGAATCTGGCCTGTGTGTATGTGTGTGTGTGTGTGTGTGTGTGTGTGTGTGTGTGTGTGTGTGTGTGTGTGTGTGTGTGTGTGTGTGTGTGTGTGTGTGTGTGAGTGTGTGTGTGTGTGTGTGATATAGAGTCTATCGGTCTATCAGTGTGTGTGTGTGTGTGTATGTGTGTGTATCTGTCTGTCTGTGTGTAGGCTCTACCTAGCAGTTCCAGTTTAAGCTCAGTGTGTTACATACAGATGAACTCAGTGTTGTGCCAGCATGGATGTAACAGTAAAGTTGTTTCTTATTTGATTTTGTTTTTTCTTGTTTGAAGAAAGAGAGAGGTTTGTGCATTGAGGAGCCACAGAGCTGGCCTCCCCATGCTGCAGTGTCTATGGTAGTCTTTGACCTCTCTCTCTCACACTGAATGTGGCAGGTCCTTACCTGTGTTTGACAGCTTCACACCTCAGTAACAGGACTATATAACTCACCTTTTATATCCAGGTACTTTTTTTTTTCTTTTTCCTTTGGAATAATATTTGTACAGTGTCTTTGTGACGATGACTTTGTAACAAAAAAAACAAACAAATGGAGGGTAAAATGTTGACACACAAAGGAAAAAAGCAAATTATAATAGTAATATTATGGTGAATGATTCATATTCATGTGGAAGAATGTCACTGAGGAGAAAAGAAGATGGCTGCCGTTTGGAGAGCTTACCTAGTGTGTACAGTCTGTTCATGTTAGCGTAGCGTCAGGAGTCAGTTCGCCATGATTTCAGAGAAGACGTCGAGTGATAAATGTGTCGTCATTGCAATACTGTTTCTTTCAACACAATTCACACACACACACACACACACACACACACCTCAGCAGCCTGTACGAACTTCCTTGATGTAAATAACCGTCTTAATAAAGAGATGATGATGATGATGATGATGATGAGCATGAGTGATGTTGATTGTAGACGTGTGAACACACAGCTCCTGTGTGTGCTTTTCCACAGAATGACATGCCTCATAAGTAACATCACACACACACACACACACACACACCTGCTGCCAGAGCTCAGGGGGGTGTTGAAGCTCACACACACACACATACACAGCCGCATCCACACCAAGAGCTCAGGGGATGTGGGGAAGCTCTCTCTCTCTCTCTCTCTCTCTCTCTCTCTCTCTCTCTCTCTCTCTCTCTCTCTCTCAAATTCAAATTTAAATGAGCTTTATTGGCATGACTTAGAAGAGTAGTGTTGCCAAAGCCATCATACAGTGCAAACAGATGCAATATCTGCTTTGAAGGTAACAAACAAGCATCAAAAACAAAATGGAATAAATGTACAATAAATAAAATATATATGGTCTTGAATTCATATATCTACTCAGAATTAAGTTAACTAGGTCAACATAAGTATGTTTAGATTATCTTTGGGTAAAAAAGAAAACTTATAGATTTCAACTTTAAAGTATTATAGGATTAAAGGAAACTTATAAAAATCTGTTTAATCTAAATTAAAAGAAAACGTACTGTATCTAAGCTTTCAACTGTAGAGTATCCTATGATTTACGGAAATGTGGAATTCCATTAATCTAGATTAAAAGGAAACTGAAGTATATACTGTATCTAAACAAAAAAGAAAACGTACAATTAATTTGCCCACCATGTAAATGAAACGTATGACCTGTATATTAGTAATCTAAGATCGCCCTAGTTTAAACAGAATATTAAAACCCTATCTAAATGTATGTACCTAAAATAATAAATAGAGTGACAATATGGATAAACACCTAATAAAGTTATGATGTCTCTCTTGTTTTGTGGCAGGCCATTATATAGTCTGCAGCTATATTTGTGTGATTTTTGTCCTCTCTTAGTAATATGTATAATTTGCACTGGGGAGTTAGATTTTCTAAATCATTTACATGTTTTTTGAGTTCAGCAAAATAAATATCCCTAATGGATGTATATCTTGAACAGTGAAGCAGGAAATGTTCTTCGTTTTTCCATTTCATTTATGCAGGAACCACAACTTCTCATATCTCTAGGTATCCATGTTTGTTTATGTCTACCTATTTCAATTTGGAGTTTGTGGTCGCTGATTCCATACTTAGTCATTACTCTCTCTCTCTCTCTCTCTCTCTCTCTCTCTCTCTCTCTCTCTCTCTCTCTCTCTCTCTCTCTCTCTCTCTCTCTCTCTCTCTCCCACACACACACACACACACACACACACACAAGTTTGATAAATAAAGTCTCCCTACAGGAGTGAGAAGTGTAGAAGGTGAGGAGGCTCTATTGTGTGTTGTCTATGTGGAGTATTGCATTTCTTTCAGACGGCTCAGTGATGTAGTCTAGGCTGTGTTTCAGACGGCTCAGTGATGTAGTCTAGGCTGTGTTTAAGACGGCTCAGTCATGTAGTCTAGGCTCAGTGATGTAGGCTAGGCTGTGTTTCAGGTGCGGCTCAATGATGTACTGTAGTCTAGGCTGTGTTTCAGACGGCTCAGTGATGTAGTCTAGGCTGTGTTTCAGACGGCTCAGTGATGTAGTCTAGGCTCAGTGATGTAGTCTAGGCTGTGTTTCAGACGGCTCAGTGATGTAGTCTAGGCTCAGTGATGTAGTCTAGGCTGTGTTTCAGACGGCTCAGTGATGTAGTCTAGGCTGTGCTTCAGACGGCTCAGTGATGTAGTCTAGGCTGTGTTTCAGACGGCTCAGTGATGTAGCCCAGGCTGTGCTTCAGGTGTGGGCCACTGCCCACTGGTACTGATCAAATGTATACTTAAAGGCAAAGACGTACTGGTAAAGACAATGAGTTCCTCACTCAAAGTCTGAGGCAAGACAGCATGGATTCCTCTAAAGTATGAGACAAGACAGCATGGATTCCCCTCAAAGGATGAGGCAGACAGCATGGTAGTAGAAAGGCTGGATTAAGCACTAGTGGGGACAGTCCCCGGGCCTCAGACTGTGAGAGGCACCTGGGCACCTTATTACACCTGGTGCAGAATGCCTCCTTATTATACCTGGTGCAGAATGCCTCCTTACTACACCTGTGCAGAATGAGACCTTATTACACCTGGTGTAGAATGCCTCCTTATTACACCTGGTGCAGAACGCCTCCTTACACCTACATTACATTATAATTATAAATTACATTATTGCCTCTGATGAAAAATGGCAAATTGGCAAAGTTTTGTAAAAGCACTCAGTATTACAATGTAACAACTATATGTAGGTACCCACAAATACATAATGCAAGTACAATGATAGTACATGTTGTTACACAGGTTGTACCACCGTACATAATTAGGTAGGTACACTGTAACAGCGACACCCCAAACTAAAGTGTTACCCTTATTACACCTGATGCATTATGAGACCTTAGTACACCTGGTGCAAAATGAGACATTAGTACACCTGGTGCAGTATAAGACCTTACTTCACCTCGTGCAGTATGAGACCTTAGTACACCTGTGCAGTGTTGGTGTACTACTACGGCATGGGCTGGTGCATCACATCACACTGTGTCATTTGATATTCCCCAATAAGTCGGTTCTTGGGGCAAGGATAGAGCAGAGGGCATTATATTATGCCAAGCTGTTTGTTGGTTGTCTTACTGTAGCTTGCTGCTCTTTTTTTGTATGACCTGCCCATTGCAGCCGTGGCCTACTGGTTAGGGCTTTGAGCTTGTAACCGGAAGGTTGCTAGTTCAATTCCCGACCAGTCCACAGCTAAAGTTCCCTTGAGCAAGGCACCTCACCCCTCACTGCTCCCCGAGCGCCGCTGTTGGGCAGGCAGCTCACTGCTCTGGGTTAGTGTGTGCTTCACCTCACTGTGCTGTGTGTGTTCACAAATTGAGATAAATGCAGAGACCGAATTTCCCTCACAGTATCAATAAAGTATACATTTTTATATTTTTTTAATGCTAAAATATTTTCATACACACACATAGAGACATGTTACAGCAACAGAATACAATTTAAGCTATTAACATTTAAGCATTTTTTACATTTAGCCTTGCCACTTTTTTACATTTAGCCTTGGCAATCTAATCTAATCTAATCTAATCTACAGGAGAATATAGCTAGGAATTACTACTGCACCTATCAATACTTGTGTTAATGCTAGTAGTAGCCTACAGTGTTACTAGACATTAGCAACATGCTAAGTACTAGTAGAAGTATGGAAGAGAAGTGGTAGAGGAGGAGAAGAGTGGTAAGTGTGGTAGATGATGCACACATTGACTTTGAAACGGTGGACAGCTCTTTCCACCTTGCTGTTGAAGGCCAGTGATCAACCAGGGAAAAAACAAAGGCGGAGGAGGGTGGATTAGGGTCCTCCGAAATAAGTTTCTCCGGCCCTGAGTGGCAGGCTAAACACTCGGCTCCAAAACCAAAAACATAGTGAGAATGCGCTACGCAGTCAATTCCTATAGGCCTACCGCAGGAGGGCGCTCCATCCTCAGTTTTGTCCCCCGCGTCTCTAGATCACGTTAGGTCACACACTGTATCGGATGCTGCACGGGTTCCAGTATGTTGTAATAATAGCAATAGCCCATGGACAGGACAAGCGATATAAGACAACAATACCTGCTAGTGAGGCCACGCCACATTATGTAACTTATAGGCTATTCTTCTTGGCCTATGAACAAAATGCGTATGGGCTAGTGTATCATATGATGAACTATAGGAACCCTCTGCACAATCTGATTTAAAAAAAACAATTAAAAATAAAACTATTAATGTTAATCGCATTAGCCTTTAGTGTGATTTTTATTTGTTACGTCTAATACCATTTATTCCAATTACTGGGCACATTGCCATTCATTGTTTGTTTCGGAGAATGTTATTCAATTCCAGTGTCATCAAGCATAATTGTTTATCGCAAATAAAAAAATAACAAAACAAAACAAAAAATCCTATCATGGCCAGGGAATCCTAGCAATATCCCAACTCCATCTATGCACCTCACACAGCCCGTGCCTTTTGTTCCAGAGTCGTGCTCCTGAGGAGGGGGAGACGGTGCGCGAGGCGAGGGAGACCGTGAACAGCAGTAGTATACGCGACAACGGGAAGGGTGTGTGCATGGAACATCGGCACTGATAGAGGGAAAGATACAACAGAGGCGAGGGAGAGAAAGAGAGGTGGAGAGAGAGAA
>NC_085014.1:7519084-7521584 GCF_963854185.1 Sardina pilchardus
CCCTCTATCCATTGTTCTCTCTTTCCCTCTCTATCCCTCTCTCCCTCCTAGATCTTTGACTGAGGAGGAGGAGAGATGAGGAGAGGGGGGATGGAGCAGAGGAGGAAGATGGCAGTGAGGAGGAGAGAGAGAGAGGGAAACATTTACAGTAACTAGTGCCCTGCACTTTCACAATTAAGGTAGTAGTCAGGAGAGTAGGAGGGGAGGAGAAGGGAGGAGAGGAGGGGAGAAGAGAGGAGGGGAGGGGAGGAGGGGAGGAGGGGAGGGGGTAGGAGAGAGGAGAGGAGAAGAGAGCAGGAGAGAGGAGGAGAGGGGAGAAGAGAAGAGGGGAGGAGAAAGGGGAGAGGAGGAGGGGTGAGGGAAGAGATGAGAGGAGATAGCAGCACAGTCGTTACTAGAGTGAGAATTAAAATGTGTGTGTTCCTGATAATGACTAAGTCATTAGTGATGCTGTGAAATAAGTAGCACAGGAGGGTGTATATATATTTTTTATGAGTGGGCGTGTGTTTGTGTTTGTGTGTGTGTGTGCGTGTGTGTGTGTGTGTGTGTGTGTGTGTGTGTGTGTGTGTGTGTGTGTGTGTGTGTGTGTGTGTGTGTGTGTGTGTGTGTGTGTCTGTGTGTGTGTGTGTGTGTCTGTGTGTGTGTTTGATGCACAGTATGTGTATGTGTGCGCACTAGCTGTCATAGTTGACTGCTAACAAACTCACACACATTTTGCAATATTGATCTCATGCTCCTGTTGTGAAAAGAAAAATAGGGCTCTCTCTATCACACACACACACACACACACACACACAGACACACACAGACACACACACACACACACACAGACACACACACACACACACACACACACACACACACACACACACACACACACACACACACACAGGCACAGCTTCCTGCGTCCCCAGACACTTCCGAGTCTTCCCTCATTAGGCCGTTCAGACACCTCATGCCCATGACCCAGAAAGGTCACGCAGTGAAGGGGTCAAAAGGTCAACATCTTGACCTCTGGAGCATCACTAATCCTCCTGGCCTGATCAATAGCCGTGAGCAGACAGGGGCAGGCCACCAGAGCCCTCTCAGCGTGTGTGTGTGTGTGTGTGTGTGTGTGTGTGTGTGTGTGTGTGTGTGTGTGAGGGGGGATAAGCGCTGGCTTTGAGGATGAACTTGATCATGAGCAGCAGCTCAAGGTCTCCCCCATTTGTCACCCTAGCTGGACAAGAGCAGGGCTTCCCAAACAGCGTGTGCCACAGGAACAAATCCATATACCTGTGTATCATATACAGTATATATATATATATATATATATATATATATATATATGGTTATGCTATGTTATGGTTCTTGGCAGATGCCTTTGCCCAAAGTAATCAATTTAGCAGTCAACAAATTCAGAAAGTTGGTCAGACTATAGTAGAGAGAATAGAATATAGAGAATAGTGTGTGTCTATATATATATATATATATATATATATATGTAAGGGATAATGTATAGAACGCCGGTCATTATCGGAAAATAATTCCCGACAGGACGGACAGAACCCCGACGCGCAGCGGAGGGGTTTTGCTTCGTACTGAAGGGAATTATTTTCAGATAATGACCGGCGTTCTATACATTATCGCGCTTATTATATGGCTACTTGCCAAAACGAGAAAATCAACTTATCTCAATGTGTCTTTAGCAATGACTTGGCTACCGTTTCGTGGCTTCCGCAACAACTAGCGGAGTGAACCCGTTGCCATTGGCAGCGGTCATTATACCTTCGGAGCGGTCAATATGCAGATATAACGGACCGGTAGAACGTTGAGAGGCCCATTCAAAGTGAATGGGAGCTCCCTCAACATTCTAGAGAGCCATATAATAAATATATATAATTATGTATATTATTTATAATTTACATAATTTTATTTAATTATGTATTTATTAATTTATATATTGCCCTTAATATCTTGCACCTCAAACATTGCACAGCAACATAGCTATATTCACAAGTCTGCCATGCCATGCTGTATCGATGAATCCTTACTAACGATGAATCCTTAGTAGGCTACAATAACGCTTGATCAGTGGGTTCACAATCCACATATAGCTTCCCCACATAATGGCTACTATACCACTTCAGCAGTGGGTTCACATGGGGTCACAGCTTCCCAACAATATGCTTCACAATACCGTGTTTGTTGGAGGCAGGAGCCAATACACAGCAACAAATATAAATATTGTTATTTTGTGCCTTTTGTGTGCTTATGGTCAAAGTGGTGTGCCGGGACACTCTGTTATTGAAATAGACTGGTTTAGATGAACCAAGGTCTTTCGTTTCTACTTGTGGGAATCTATACAGTACTAATGCAATTACATTCCAATCAGCTCAAAATCAGCTCAATTCAATCAACACAAGTCATCGCTCTACTGGGAGTTTCAGCACCAGATCTCATTATTGCTAATTCCTTTCAAGTGCAGGCTAATGGTTCAGCATTGTGTTGAGTCTTTGTA
>NC_085014.1:7539084-7541584 GCF_963854185.1 Sardina pilchardus
ATACTTAGTGCACCTCAGAAGGAAGTGTTTTTCATCCTCTACCTCCATGAGGTCACAGTGGGAGCAAATTCTGTGGTGTCTCTCTTGCCAGGATTTTTTATGTCGCCCAGCTTCAATTTGTAATTTGTGGTCACCCTATCTCTCTCTCCACCTCTCTCTCTCCATCTCCCCCTATCTCTGTCTCTCCCTCTCCCCATCTCCCCCTCTCTCTCTCTCTCCATCTCTCCCTCTCTCCATCTCTCTGTCTCTCATGTTGATTGATGTGATGGGGGCTCCTGCTGGTGGACGCTCACGTGTGTGATTCTCTTCCGTTCCTGTGCGGAGTTTAGGTGTGTTGAGCCGAGAGGCTGAGATGGAGAGAGAGAGAGAGAGGGATAGAGAGGGAGAGAGGGATAGAGAGAGAGAGGGGGAGAGGGAGAAAGAGAGGTGTCGAGAGAGGGAGGTGGGGCATGCAATGGAGAGACTTATTTTTCTCATGTCTTTTCCTTCCTCTCTTCTCTGTATTATTTATTTGCTCCCATTCTCCCTCTTTCTCTTTATTCTTTGTATCCATTTATATTGCCCTCTGTTTTTCTCTCTATTTTTCTCTCCCTCTTTTATTTTTCTGTGTGCCCTTCTATGCTGTTCTGTCTTTCCATCTATTTTCTTCTCCTCTTTTCTCACTCGCTTGCCTTGTCTTCCAATCTTTCTCTCTCTCTCTTTCCCCCCTCTTTCCCTCCCCCTCTCTTTCTCACTTCTTCACCCTCTGTCACCCCAGTACTCTCTTTCTTTCTTTCTTACTCTCTTTCTCTCTCACTCTCATCTCTCTCCCTCCCTCTCCATCTCCCCCACTCCCCCCCTCTGTTTCCCTCTCTCCCTCTCCCCCCACTCTCTCCCTCTCTCTCCCCCTCTGTTTCCCAATCTCCCCCTCTCCCCCTCTCTCTCTCCCCCTCTCTCCCCCCCCCCTCCCTCTCTCTCTCCCTCTCTCTCCCCCCTCTGTTTCCCTATCTCCCCCCTCTCCCCCTCTCTCTCCCCCTCTCTCTCCCCCCCCTCCCTCTCTCTCTCTCCCCCTCTCTCTCCCCCCCCCCCCCTCTCTCTCTCTCTCTCTCTCTCTCTCCCTCTCTCTCCCTCTCTCTCTCGTACAGTATTTTCATTGCGCAGGGTAAATACCTCCTTGGTTGCCACACACGTGATGGCACAGTGCTGGCCTAGATTGTGATTAATGGTCGCAATTCAGCCTGAAAAATTCCCTTGAGTGCGTGCCAGTTGGCCAACGCCGGGAAAGACGGGAACAGAAACTCATTACTGCTGTCAGTTGAGCTGACAGAGCAAGGGTGTGTGTGTCTGTGTGTGTGTGTGTGTGTGTGTGTGTGTGTGTGTGTGTGTGTGTGTGTGTGTGTGTGTGTGTGTGTGTCCACGTGCATACATTTGGCAGGGAGTGGTTGGCTTGTATGTGGGTGTTTGTGACCAACAGTGTGTGTGAGTGTGTTTCTCATTGGCAGGAAGAGAGTTGGCTTCTAGGTGGGTGTGTGTTTCTTACCGTGTGTGTGTGTGAGTGTGTGTGTGTGTGTGTGTGTGTGTTCCCCACTAAACACCTGGCTCTTAAGCCCATTATAATGCATGTTTCTTGGAAATGTTAAAGAAAATGTTTGAGGGAAATCCACATGAACAAAGGCTTTCATGCTTTCTCTCTCTCTCTCTCTCTCTCTCTCTATTCAATTCCTCAACTCTTTCAGTTGCCAAAGTCCCATGTGCACAGATAAAACAGGAAGGGCAGATAGGATGATTATGTTGAACAGATGCAAAGTGTTATTGCAGAATGAGACGACAAGAAACTGTGTTGTTATGGAGCCACCCTAGTGGTTTCTCCCGCTCTATTCTTAGAATGCTAATAGAACTAGTCTCTCCCTCTCTCCTCCTTTCTCCCTCTCTCTCCCTCCCTCTCTCCCTCTCTCTTCCTCTCTCCTCCTCTCCCTCCTCTCTCCTCATCGCTCTCCTCCTCTCCCTCCCTCTCTCCCTCTCTCCTCCTTTCTCCCTCTCTCTTTCTCTCTCCTCCTCACTCTCAAAATTCAAATTCAAATTCAAATGAGCTTTATTGGCATGACTTACAGTAGAAGAGTAGTGTTGCCAAAGCCATCATACAGTGCAAACAGATGCAATATCTGTTTTGAGTAACACACAAGCAACAAAAACAAAATGAAATACATTTATAATAATTAAAAACATATGGTCTTAAATTCAAATATCTACTCAGAATTAAGTTAAACATATGTGTCTAGATTATCTTTGGTTAAAAAAAAGAAACTTATAGCTTTCAGCTTTAGAGTATTCTAAAATTAAAGGAAACTTATACAAATCAGTTTCATCTCTCTTCCTCTCTCCTCCTCTCTCTCCCTCTCTCTTCCTCTCTCCTCCTCTTCTCTCTCTTCCTCTATCTCACTGTTGTGATCTGTGATTGGTGAAAGTGGCACACTGACTCACTGAGGTCTGATGAGTTTGGCAACACGGCTGTGTATCAGGG
>NC_085014.1:7579084-7586584 GCF_963854185.1 Sardina pilchardus
CAATTGCTAGAACACCTTTTTCAGAACTCTTTACCTTTTTCTCAAAACTGTGAACACAAAACTCATTTCTCAAACTACATTCTTGAAACCCTTCAATCTTGTTGCAAAACTGAACAATCACCTCAAAACACATTTAACTTTGCTCAAAACTAACTAATGGTCTCAAATCATTGAACACATCAGGCAAAATTACACTCCTGCAGAGCAGTGATAAGACAATACACCAAACAATGGAAGACACAGTTTTCAGGGCAGGGTTTATGGCTCCTGGAGGAATTGTATTCATTCTAATTTGAAAAATAAAATTTCACAATGAAAATAAAGAATAAGGACTTATATCACTCTCTACTCATATCCTCTAGCCTATATGAAGATATAAATCAATCGTTTTGTAAGTGAACAGAGAGACAGGCCAATACTGTACTGAATATGATTTGTACTGTGATGCCACAGACTCTGATAGTACTGTAAGTATGAAATACTGTAATATTGTATTGTGCCTAAATTTAGACTTACTTACTGATAACTCAGCTCGTTCACTCTCTCAGAGTTGAGCTCAAAGGGTAGTAAGTGTGTAACAGTGGATGTTCAGTGATTACTGTACTGTATGATAATGGACATTTACGCTATTTCTCTTCTGTAGGCTGAATCTTTGGATTATTGACGCCACAGAGAAACCACTGACCACTCTCATTGGCATTCCATGAACCAGAACATGGTCAATGATTGTTGCCCAAATATCATCATTTACAGTATTGCAACTCTTGGGACTCTCTGTCTTTCTCTTCATCCTCTTCCTCCTACCTGCACCCTCCTCTTCCTTGTACCCCACTTCTACTGTAACACACACTTGTTGTCCCCTGCGTCTTGGTCAACTCTGAACATACTTACATTGGTTGTCACATCATTAGACAGAAGTGTTATCAATTTTGAGTGGTAGTGTTCAAATGGAGACAACTGTGCACTAATTGTGTTCAACTTCTGCATTGTTTGGTTATCAATATAATTAAGAAGTGCATCAGAATGCACAATGTGTTCACAGTTTTGCAAAAAGGGTTAATGAGTTTGGTAAAATGGGTGAAAGTGGGTGAAAGTAGTCTATGGTTTTGCCAAAAAAGGGAATAATTCAATAAATGTGTTCAGGCATTTGAGAATTTGATTCAGAGAATGGGGTTTAGTGTTTGAGCAACTGTGAAAAACTGTAACCTGGACAGATGGTCCCAACACGCCCAGTGCCCCTGTCTACACCCTGGTGCCCCCCAGCTCACACACACACAGACAAACACGCACACACACACACACACACGCACACACACACACACTCTACCGCCCCTGTCTAGATGCCCTTAGAGCAGATGAGATGGGTAGAATAGTGGGAGAGAGGGATAGAGAGATATGTAGGAGAGAGAGAGGGAGGATATAGAGATATGGTTCTTGCACTCTGCTGCTCTGTTCTGTCACTGGTGAATGAAGTGTGTGTGTGTGTGTGTGTGTGTGTGTGTGTGTGTGTGTGTGTGTGTGTGTGTGTGTGTGTGTAGACAGGAGATGTATGACTGCTGCGGCACTTACTTACAACTTATTTATTCGTCTATTTATTATTATTCTTAACATTGCATAAATTCTAGTGAATGCCAATGCACTTTCAAACTTTTAACCCCTTCTTGGATGGGTTGGCTGTGAACTGAATTGTCCCTCGGGGATTACAGTAATAACGTTTTCTGAATCTGAATCTGAATCTGAATCTGTAAGAGAGAGGAATAGAGATATATGTAGGAGAGAGAGGGGGGATGGAGAGATATGGAGGAGAGAGAGATGGAGATATGTAGGAGAGAGGGGGATAGAGAGATATGGAGGAGAGAGAGATGGAGATATGTAGGAGAGAGAGGGGGGATGGAGAGATATGGAGGAGAGAGAGATGGAGATATGTAGGAGAGAGAGGGGGAATGGAGAGATATGGAGGAGAGAGAGATGGAGATATGTAGGAGAGAGAGGGGGGATGGAGAGATATGGAGGAGAGAGAGATGGAGATATGTAGGAGAGAGGGGGATGGAGAGATATGGAGGAGAGAGAGATGGAGATATGTAGGAGAGAGGGGGATGGAGAGATATGGAGGAGAGAGAGATGGAGATATGTAGGAGAGAGGGGGATGGAGAGATATGGAGGAGAGAGAGATGGAGATATGTAGGAGAGAGGGGGATAGAGAGATATGGAGGAGAGAGAGATGGAGATATGTAGGAGAGAGGGGGATGGAGAGATATGGAGGAGAGAGAGATGGAGATATGTAGGAGAGAGGGGGATAGAGAGATATGGAGGAGAGAGAGATGGAGATATGTAGGAGAGAGGGGGATAGAGAGATATGTATGGGGGCATGGACATGAGGGCTCAGAGAAGGCATAGCAGAAGGTCTTGAGTCCGCCCTGTGCAGTGGTTAAGAAGCCAAACGGTCAACAGCGCTTTAACCCTCTAACCGCCCGGGTTTTTTTGGATTTTTGCATAAAAAATTCAAAAGGCCATGGCTTGAAAGTGGTCAGAGATAAAGTCCTACTGTAAATGTGAAAATCATTGAGTATGAACTAAAGTTTATAAAGGGAGTACATTTACTCATCTAATTTGCATATTATGACGTCACAGGATGGCAATAGCGTCAAATTATGCACATTTCAGTAAATACTGATTGTTGAACACATTTGAGCAGTTTTACTTTGATTTTTGTAATTTCTCCGACATAACAAACAAACAGGACCACAGCCACATGTAAACCAACAATAGTAAACTATTAGTATTACCACAATCCCTATGTTACTATATAATAAAGTAGCCTGGTCAAATCAGTTCCTATCGCGGATGACTTTGTAGTTCTTCAGAGCCCTATTTTTACTAGACCTGCTGTCTGTACCATGTCAATTACAGACACTATCATCATGATTATCACTGGCACCAAGCACACCATGCTTATTTGAACCCTTTGGTCAACATTGCTGCAGGTAAACATTGACGTACACACGCAAAGACCCACCTCCATTCACAGACGCATCTTGACTGTCACTGCCAATGAACGACCGATCATAATCTCCAAAAGGCAGATATTCTCCTTCAGAATCAGAGTAGGTGAATGGCAGACTCAAGACTTCATAACACACGACTTTGTTTTTTAACATTTGCCGTTTTTCTGCTTCAATTTGTGCATAGCGATCGCGCATTTCACTTCCGCATTATAAACAGGAAATGCGTCTTTTTTTTTTTGTTTCTCGCGAGTAATGCAGGCACTTCCTGAAAACTTTTTTGCTCGAATTTGGGCTTGAATCGAAGCTCTGGATGTCTGCCAACTAGTGGTGGAGAGTACAAAGGCGATTTGTCACCCTACTCGGATCTACCGTCTGTTTTAATCAGTGATGTTGCTTGTCGCCGTACGGCGCCTTGGGCGGTTAGAGGGTTAAAGGCTACGTGTCTATTCTGTGAGTGTGACCTCAGGCCAGTCTCAGGACGTGAGTATCAGTGTAACATGACCATTTGGTGAAGCTGCATTTGTACAAGAACACACGCACGCACACACACACACACACACACACACACACACACATACACACACACACACTCCTACTGTGTCTAGAACAGTAGGGGGCACTTTGAGAGAGAAGAGAGAAAGAGATAGAGATAGCGATGAGCATATGATGATGAAGGAGAGATTGAAAGTGTTTATGAGGAAGAGTATATGAAATAAATAGTTGGATAGCAGCATACATGTAGTTGGATAGCAGCTGGATTTAGAGATATACAGTAGTGAGGCAGAGGAAGACAAGAGAGAGAATCGACAAACAAAAGAGAGAAAGAGAGACAGAAAGAGAGAGAGAGACAGAAAGAGGGAAAGATAGAGAGACAGAGAAAGGAATGTAGCCAGCAGGTGTGGAATTTCATAAGCCGCAAGCCAACAGCAGGAGTGTTTGTGTGTGTGCGTGTGTGTGTGTATGTGTGTGTCTGTCCAGGCTCGTTTGCACTATCCAACAGAGGACCAGTAGCAGAGGGACTCAAGCTGCTACCCTGTGTGTGTGTGTGTGTGTGTGTGTGTGTGTGTGTGTGTGTGTGTGTGTGTGTGTGTGTGTGTGTGTGTGTGTGTGTGTCCTGCTGTGCTGCTTGACACCCCACAGCATCCTCAGGCACATATGGAATCATGGCAGCATGTGATTGGACAGCTTCCCCAGGGGAGTCTCTCAGGACCCCGCCTGAGGTGTCCAGTCAAGTTGCCTGTCTCTGTGCAAACAAACAAAAATACCCTCACAGGCAAACAAACAAACACACACACACACACACACATACTGTACACACACACACACACACACACACACACACACACACACACACACAATCACACACTCACACTGCAATCACTCTTGACATATGGAGCCATGGCAACACATGACAGATCCCCAGGGGAACTGGCCAGTCTGAGGACCCTTGCTGAGGTGTCCAACCAAGTTGCCTGCTTGTAAACAAACAACACACATACACACACACACACACACACACACACACACACACACACACACACACAAACACACTCCATCCATCACTCTGATGAAAGGTCAGGTAGACCCAGAGGAGTCCAGACATTGCCAACCCAGGGGTCAAAGTTCATGTGTGTCCTAGAAGCTAGTTGATCTCCTGAGACAGGAGTGGGAACGGACCCCTGTCACCGCGGTGATTAACAATGCTGAGATTGATTCCACCTGGCCTGGACGTGGACCTTGAACCACCACCTGACCGGCCCACTCCGTCTCTGTCTGTGCCCGACCACGGGCCACCTCCGCTGGGTAGCAGCGGCAGTACGGCTCCCTGGGGAGTCCCTGGATCTCTGGTGACCTCCAACGCTAGCTCCCCTGTACGCCTGCCACTGTTTCCAGCTCTGCTTTCAATCCACTACATGTAGTGGCACACAAGTCAACTCAGCCTACTGGCGTGTGTCCTGGGTGAACCTGTGTGTGTGTGTGTGTGCGTGTGTGTGTGTATGTGTGTGTGTGTGTGTGTGTGTGTGTGTGTGTGTGTGTGTGTGTGTGTGTGTGTGTGTGTGTGTGTGTGTGTGTGTGTGTTCAGTTTTCTCATCCCCATTCTTACCTTGTCCACTTCCTGCAACACATCCTCCATTCTGTTTAGATTTTTCTATTTTGTATCACTCTGCAAGTTTTCCGCAGACTACTTTCTCCTTACCTAGCTCAGTGAAATTCAGTGTGTGTGTGTGTGTGTGTGTGTGTGTGTGTGTGTGTGTGTGTGTGTGTGTGTGTGTGTGTGTGTTTGTGTCTGTGCACAAGCACACTTTTGTGTGTGTGTGTGTGTGTGTGTGTGTGTGTGTGTAAAGAGGGTGACTTTTTGGCATGATAAACACTATTTTGCACAGCAGAGGCAAAAATATATTTCAAAGGTGTTATCTTTGCAACCCCAGCCTCTCTCTGCCTCTCCATCTTTCTCCTATTTCTTTCAGTGTGTGTGTGTGTGTGTGTGTTTGTGTGTGCGTGCTGTAGGTACAGCAAGCAATACCGCAAACAATTTCTCTCTCTTTCTTTCTATCTCTCTCTCCCTCTCTTTCTTTCTTTCTCTCTCTCCCCTATCTCATTCTCTCTCCCCCTCTTTCTTTCTATCTTTCTTTCTCTTTTGTCTCTCTCTTCCTCCCTCTCTCTCCCTCTTTCTCTCTCTTTCTTTCTCTCCTTCTCTTTTCTCTCTCTCCCTGAAGAATAGCTGTGGCATTGAGCTCTTAATAGTGTATACGTGTGTACCACATCAGCACCACTTCACATTGCACACATCTCAATTCTGCACACACACTCACTCTGTCAATGATGTGTGTGTGTGTGTGTGTGTGTGTGTGTGTGTGAGAGAGAGAGAGAGAGAGAGAGAAAGTGATGGGGAGAGAGAGAAAGAGAGCAAATTGCTGAGTACTCAACTGCACAGTGAAACACACTAGACACTCACTTGCGCGCACACACACACACACACACACACACACACACACACACACACAAAAGGGTGTCAGTAAAAGACCGCAGAGAGGAAAATAACAGAAGGGAAGATAAGACATACGGAGGGAGGGGAGAAGGAGAGGGGGAAAGGAGAGGAGAGGAGAAGAGAGAGGGAGGGAGGGAGAGAAGGAAGGAGGGAGGGAGAAGGAAAGAAGAGGGGTGGAAGGAGAGGGGGTTAGGGGGGTGGAGAAAGGAGAAGAGGAGGGGGGGAGGTAGAGGAGACAGAAGAAAGCAACTGTAGATGTGTGACAGATGGGAAGGTTTTGAATGATTCTGTGGAGTATCCAGGCTTGTGAGTGTGTGTGTGTGTGTGTGTGTGTGTGTGTGTGTGTGTGTGTGTGTGTGTGTGTGTATGTGTATGCATGTGTGTGAGTGTGTCTGTTTGTGTTTGCATGTGTGTGTGTGTGTGTGTGTGTGTGTGTGTGCATGTGTGCGAGTGTGTTTGTGTGTGTGTGTGTGTGTGTGTGTGTGTGTGTGTGTGTGTGTGTGTGTGTGTGTGTGTGTGTGTGTGTGTGTGTGTGTGTGTGTGTGTGTGAAGACGAGGAGGGGCTGTGTCTTTCTTTGTATGCATCTGTCCTTTTGTGTGTCTGCACTTCCTGAATGTGTGTGTGTGAGTGAGTGTGTGAGTGAGTGAGTGGTGCGTGAGTGCGTGCGCGTTCGTGTGTGTGCGTGTGCGTGTGTGTGTGTGTGTGTGTGTGTGTGCATGTGTGTGTGTGTGTGTGTGTGTGTGTGTGTTGTTCTGCTCTAAGCCACTGTACATTCAGTCTCTGATGCTGATCAGTGGCAGCAGCTCCTCTCCTCACTGATGCTGCTGCTGCTGCTGCTGTTCAAAGCCTTTGATCTCAAGCAGCTATATCCACAATATGAAGATACATTACTGTCATTCAGAGCCTCCTTTCACACACACACACACACACACACACACACACACACACACACACACACACACACACACACACACACAGACTCGCACACACACACAAATACAGAGAAGGTCTTTGTTTGATGGTGTGTTGGTATTGTTTCCGCCCTAGATCAATGCACAGATACTCTATATGTATATCTATCTTTCATGCTCTCTATCTTTACCTCCTTACACACAGACGCACACACACACACACACACACACACACACACGCACGCACGTACATACACACACACACACACATACACATGCACGTACACACATGTGCACACACACAAACACACACACACGCGTGCACACACACACGCGCACATACACACACACACACACACACACACATACACACACACACACACACACACACATGCATGTACATACACACAGACGCGCGCACACATGCGCACGCGCACACACGTACACAAACTCATATTTCATCCCCCTTAATATCTCCTTATCGTAGCATCTTCTTCCTCTCTCTCTCCTGCACTATTTCCCTCCCTTTCTCTCTGTTCTCTTCTCATCTAATACCATCGCTCTCTCTCAGAGCAATCATTAATCTCTCTCTCT
>NC_085014.1:7594084-7601584 GCF_963854185.1 Sardina pilchardus
CCTTCGGAGATGTAGTCTAGACTGTGGGCGTGGCCCTGCTCTGAGCAGACAGGCGTGATCTCAGTGGCAGGTGGAGTGACGAGTTTCTTTTCTGTACGTTCTTTAAGTTCTTTAAGTTCTCCATGTTCTCAAATGCCGACAGCACACAGAATAGCGTTCCCCCCCTTTAGCTTCTGTGTTCAGTAGAACAGCAGAGCGCGTTCTCTTAATGGTGCCATTGATATCTGCTCGTATCTCAGATGCCTCTTGGGTTTGTACATGATTTGTTATTCTTTTTTATTTTATTTTTTTTATTTGTTTTTTTTTTTCACTTTTTTAATGCTGTATTTTTTAAAGAAAAAAAAGACAAATTATGAACTCCAGCTGCCTACTCTTAGCCTACCAATGATTCCACAACCCCTCACACACGCACCCCAATCTAAACCCTCGACTGGAGAATATGGCCTTCTCCTTGGGACAAGACCTATCCCCCCCCCCTTCCCTTCCCCCTTGTCTCTCTCAGGATGCTCACTGATGATGATGATATCAAAAAATGGGTTTTCTAGTAGATGTCCTGCTCAGCAGAAACAGGCATTAGTTTTTAGCTATGTGAAACTCAAGATTCTTTTTGTTTTGTTTTTTTATTGTTTTTTTTTGGTTGTTTGTTTAGTTTTGTAACAAAAGCCTACCTCAACCGGAATGAATGTGTTTTTTGGGAAGCCTTTTTGGGATCTTCGTCTTCCCGAGTGTTCTGTTACGTGTCATGTTTGAGCGAAAATGTCTGAGAGAAATTCTCTACGAGGAAAAGAAGAAAACAGGTGCCGTACTACCTCAGATGTCTCAACTCCAACACTCTCTCTCTCACACGGCTCACAAATCATGAAAAGAGAAAATATTTTAAAAAGAAGAAAAAAAAAGTATCCAACATATAGCACTTCTAAACGCCGAAGTTCATGTTCTACCTCAAAAGTTTAACAATGTTGTTGTTGTTGTTGTTGTCAATGTTGTTCATTTTGTCATAATTATTTTTTAATTTTTAAAATCTTCTGTGTTCCGCGTCGTTCCCTCGTTGTTTTCGTTGTGAGATCCTGGCTTCCCCCCTTTGGTTCCGATTCCCGGCAGTGGACATAGTACCTCATAAACATCGGCAAATGATCGTTTTGAATCCTACTTGTGAACCATTCTCAGCTGGCTAGAGCAGAAAAAAGAGACTGTTTTGTAGTGTCCCATAGTGGTTGTGTTGTGTTCTACCGCACCCTCTGACTTTTCCTCGTGAGTAATCTGGGAATTTGGATTTTTCCATGTGAGTAATCTGGGAATTCTGACTTTTCCATGTGAGTAATCTGGGAATTCCGACTTTTCCATGTGAGTAATCTCTCGATGTTGTTTTGAATATCCTGCTGCTGCTGCTGCTGTTGCTATTGGGGTGGAAGGAGTTCCAGAGGTGCACTGCTCAGAACAACTTCAGACTGTGTTAATGACACACACACACACACACACACACACACACACACACACACATAGACATGCATCACTTCACATGTGGGAAGATGTCAATTGTATGGACATATCACTGAACACACACACATCACTGATCATGCAAGGAGATACAGACGGTGCTATTAATGAACACACACACACACACACACACTGAGAGGTCAGTGGTGCCTAGAGACAGAAG
This sequence comes from Sardina pilchardus, assembly GCF_963854185.1. Taxonomy (NCBI): domain Eukaryota; kingdom Metazoa; phylum Chordata; class Actinopteri; order Clupeiformes; family Clupeidae; genus Sardina; species Sardina pilchardus. Next base: position 7,595,745 of record NC_085014.1, read on the forward strand.
GCCAATACAAGTAGATCTTAGTTAGATGAAGGCATACATCATAGACATTATTATTATTATTATTATTATTATTATTATTATTATGCATGCATGTGAATTGTCAGGGAGACCCTGCTGACTCCAGTGGCTAGATGTATGGAAGACACAGGGGTCAAGAACTACTCCAGAATGAAGCACAGAAATTATCACAATGTTTTCTTGGCCATAAGTGTGTGTGTGTAAGTGTGTGTGTGGAGGGGGGGGGGTTGAGAAAGAGAGAGAGATGAGGTCTCGCCCTTGACATTTCACCTTTCACCTTTGACCTCCCCACTCAAAACTTCATACAGGTGTAGGCTCAACCAAATCTGGGCTAAACCAAGCCCGTGTAAGGGGCAAAGACCTAGATCACAGAGTTTGCCGCTAAACCAGAACCTAACCCTGACCCAACCCATCCAGACTAGAACATAGGCCTATTCTGGAGGCCAGAGCCAGAACCCAGCCCACGTCTAGACTAGAGCATAGGCCTACACTGGAGGCCAGAACCCACCTGCCAAACCAGCCCGCTGCTGGAGTCTTTATCAGTATTAAAGGTGGACTATACATTTAGCTTAATTTGCCTTAACTGGTCAGCTTGGGAGTTATTGGAATGCTTATTTGACTTATTCCGGGTTGAATGATAGCAGTCTGGCTTCCCCCTAGCCCCTAGCTAGAAAGTTTTGCAGCCTTGCGATCATGCTCATGAAAAGGCAGACCGAGCGATTGAGGAGTGTTGTAAAATATACACGCTAAAGCTGTAGGGGAAGCTCTGCAGAGAAACCTGCAAGAAATTGCCAAACATACATTGTTCCTCTTTAACTCATAGTGCCATCACCAACTGAAACTGAACTTAAATCATTTGGATGGGTGGTGACTCAGGCAATGTAGTTAGGGTCACTCACTCACTCTCTCTCACACACACACACACACACATACACACACACATTGTCTCTCGCTTTAATGTATTTCTGTCTTTTTCTTTGTCTTTATTGTCTTCTTTCTCCATTTCTCTCCCTCTATATCTCCTCTTCTCCTCCTTTCTCTCTCCTCTACTGTATATCTCCTCTTCTCCTCTTTTCTCTCTCCTCTACTGTACAGTATATCTCCTCTTCTCCTCTATTCTCCTCTCTTCTCCTCTTTTCTCCTCTCTTCTCCTCTCTTCTCCTCTCTTCTCCTCTCTTCTCCTCTCTTCTCCTCTTTCCTCCCCTTTCCTCCCTCATTGTGTGGGTTTAAGCTGATGCATGTTGCTGTGGTAACCTACCTCAGTGCACCTTCCCAGCCCTCAGGACACACATACCTCTCTGGTGAAGGGAGGGACGATACTGTACTCTACATCTCTCATTCACACACACACACACACACACACACACACACACACACACACACACACACACACACACACACACACACATAGACACACACACGTGCATGCAACTCACAAGGTTGCTATATTCAACTCCTGTGGATGTGAATGTAGCCTGGTGTCTTCTAATGATCGGATTCTTCTCAGCCAGTAAGGGGGGGGCATGACCCCCCCCCCCCCACACACACACACACACATACACACCTCTGTAGACAGCCCACACTATTCAGCTGTGGGCAGCCCTGTGCATGGACACTGCTCTTCTCCATGTGTGTAAATAAATATCCACTGTAGTCCTTTCTCTTGAGACCTTTGGTGCTGCCCATTGCATCGGCAGGAAATGCTGTTGATGTTGAAGCAGTTGCTTAAAGTAATATATTTACCTCTGTTTTTGTTTTTGTTTTGGTTTGGTTTATTTGTTTGTTTTTTTTGGGGGGGACACATGACACACGGAACACTGAAACAAAACTGGCACGTGATATCTCAGGACATTCCACGGGGACTTTGAGCGCAAATCTTTGCCATCCTGACTCCAATGTAATGGATGTTTTTTTTTATATACATGAATATATATCGATATATTCAGCTTTGTTCTTATCGTGTTATGTAGTCCAAACCAATGTTCTTATTCACCGTGCTGCTTTTAACATTGAAGACAAATGTTGGACCCTGCAGTACAAGCTGTTTTTTTTCCCTGTCTTTTGTTTTTATTTTCAAACATTCTCAAATGTTTGTTTTGTTATGCAGTCAATTGGTGTCTCTGTTTTCCTTTTCAACAATGTTCATGTCCAGTATGTTATTATTATGGGATGTAGGGGTGTCAGCTAGCTGAAGGACAACGCGACACTCGACTACGTATTGCCTATGTGTATTTATGAAGTGCTACTAATATGATGATGTGTAATATTCGTGATGGTCTTAAATGGGATGGATAGACTGTAAACTTGTGTGTTTCGTAGGCCTGACACTCCATAGAAAGAGACAGAGAGAGAGAGAGGGAGAGAGAGAGAGCGATGAATAGAGAAATGGAATGAGAGTAACTACTGCCACAGGAACTTGCCTATGGCCTCACTTCAGCTGTGACAGTTTCCAGATGATTTCCTAGTTACCCATAATGCCTGGGGACCGAATTGTCAGAGCAGCTTCCTGATCTGTCCATTGGCTTCTGAATGGTCACACACATGAACACACACACACACACACACACACACACCTCTGGTTATTTGTGAACACACACACACACACACACACACACACAGACACCACTGTTCACTGGGGTGAAAGCGTATGGCTTTAGCTACTATGAAGGACATCCACACTTAATCGATAACGATGACGAGCTGAAGCGATAAGGTTGGGGATCCACACTTAAACGATAACGATGATGATGGAAGCCTAACAAGCGATAAGGTTGGGGGTCACTATTGCTCTGTTGGCTGCCCGTCCACTGAGTTTGCCTCAAAGGTCCAAATGAGTGTGGGGGAGGCACACTTTCCTTAGGGACGTTTTAATTGGCTGAGAAGTCAGACAGACAGACAGGGCCACCTATCCCTGTGTGCCCCGACCCCGTATATCTCTGGGCATTTCCCAAAACAGCGACCGTCGTTCACTGGTAGAGAGAGTATCATGCTGACCACTTTCTCTCTCCCCTAGTTAGCACGCTGCCTGCTCGATCACACCATCAGGAAAAACACCCTCTCTTCTGCGCCTGCTGCTGCTGGCTGTTCTCATTGGTCCACTGTTTCTCCTGGCTATTCTCATTGGTCCTCTGTTTCTCCGCTTTTCTCATTGGTCCACTGCTTCTCCTGGCTATTCTCATTGGTCCTCTGTTTCTCCTCTTTTCTCATTGGTTCACTGCTTCTCCTGGCTATTCTCATTGGTTCTCTGTTTCTCCTCTTTCTTAGCTCATCAGCTAAACCAACAGCAGTGGAGGGGCTGGAGGGCCTCTTTCACACACTCTCACTCACACACACACACACACACACACACACACCGGGCCAGCCTGCCGTAATCCCACACATTGAAGAGGCTGCCGCCTTCATCATTCACTGGCTAAAGGGCCGAGCCACAGAGGGGCTCCACAAATGCCTTTAACATAGGGGGCTTGTTCCCCAGCCATCTATGGGGCCCTCTCCACACACACACACACACACACACACACACACACACACAGTGAGGGACATCACAGTAAAGAAAGGGTTGTTTGTCAGTATAACCCCGCCCCACACACACACACACACACACACACACAAACAGTGAGGAACATCTCAGTAAAGAAAGGGTTGTTTGTCAGTATAACCCCCCCCACACACACACACACACACACACACACACACACACACACACGTTGCCCCCCTTTCTTTTGCCAGTATTAGCGGCGTTATCCTACTACACCACTGTCGGCAGCTCTATGGAAACCTGCAGCTATTCCGCGCGCCGCGCACGGACCCGGAGATCAAACTGGGAGTCTGTAAAACACACATCTCCTTTCTCCGCCGCGCGTCCCAGCCCCGCCCCCTGCACAAGCCCCGCCCCCTGCCCAAGCCCCGCCCCCTGCCCAGCCCCGCCCCCTGCTGGCGGAGGATTACGGACGCCGCGGACGTTTTTTCGAGCCCTTTTCTCCGCCGCTCGTGCTCCCGCGCTCCCTATTGTCGCTCGCGCTCAATCGGCCCTTTCTCACACACCCCAGGTGACTCGCTCCTGTGAGAACGCCAAGCCAAACAGTCCATCATGCCTCCTTAAGTCATCCCAGCGTGTGTGTGTGTGTGTGTGTGTGTGTGTGTGTGTACGCCTGCTCCATTGTACCCTCTGCTACTCTCCGCGAGCCAAAGCTGGGAAAAGGGTGTATCAAGTGGACTGAGTGGCCTCTCGTCCTGAGACCTCGTTATTTTCTTTTTTCGTGGCTGAAGCGACGGCTCGTTCTCCTGACACGACGTGAACAGCCTGCTAACTACTGATGTCAAATCTCGGTGCTACAGTTCAAGTGCTATACAGTACACCTCGTCCCCCAGGGCACACGCTGCTACTTCTGTGACAGTGCTTCACAGGTGGTGCTGCAGTAGGCTACGGGAAGTGTGTGAGTGTGTGTGTGTGTGTGTGTGTGTGTGTGTGTGACAGTGGTTCACTGTGGTGGTGCTGCAGTAGGCTACGGGAAGTGTGTGTGTGTGTGTGTGCGTGTGTGTGTGACAGTGGTTCACTGTGGTGGTGCTGCAGTAGGCTGCGGGAAGCTGCTGTCATGTTGCCGGTGCAGTTCTGTTGTGCTTGTGTGGTAAGGCTGAGGTCAACGTAGCTAGGCGTCATCTAGTGAGTACATGGGTATGCATTGTGTGTGTGTGTGTGTGTGTGTGTGTGTGTGTGTGCATTCAAGTGGAGTGGTTACTACTGTTGAAATATGCACAGTGGTCCTTTTTAACACCCCAAACACATCTTTGCTATCCATACCCAGATGGCAAGGTCATTTTTTCACACACACAATGCATAAAAAAAAAAAAAAACGTTCTAGTCTCCTCCACTCCCCAATCTGCATCTCATTTCCCTCCCTGGTACCAAATGACCCCTCCGCAGGAGTGCATCCTGTTTGCGGTGCTCGTTGCGTGAGGTCTGGTAGCTCCTCAGGGACGCCCCCGTGAGGTCCTAAAACTGTGTGATCCTCAGCCAGTCCAGTCCAGTCCAATCCAACTCCTCCCGTTAACGCAAGCACTCCCTCGTCAGAGGTTGGAGTAACGGGGCCGTAATTACGAGCCGTGTGAGATCAATCACGCTCATTATTCCGTTTATGTCCCCCCGGATTATTAGATAGAGGAGAGGAGCGCGAGATTTTAGTCGGTGGAGTTGAAGTATTGCAGCAGTTTTTCTGTATAGTTTCTGTAACCTTTAGATGGGCGACCAGAGTGTTGTTAATGTGATGGCCATAGTCCTGCTTAAAGTGTTGAATAGGCCCAGGTGCGTGTGTGTGTGTGTGTGTGTGTGTGTGTGTGTGTGTGGAGGGTTGTAATTGTCTCAGGAATTTTCATGCTGAAAAAAATACAAGATACAAGAATTGTCACTCTGGTAACCAGTCACCCTCAGGCCAACATTCCTGTCCTCTTTTACCGGTGGTTATTGTAGAGTAACACACACACACACACACACACACACTGTTCATAGACCATTCTCTTCCATGAATCTACTGTTATCTGAGCTATGCACATTCAGGCGCGGCATCCTCCCCTTCACCCATCCAGGTTGCTGTGCCATCGCCATAGAAACGGCTGCTATTGTGAGGTCATAAGGGAATCACTGCAGGGGTCAGAATGCGGGAAGCAACGGGAGCCAGTGGAAGCAGAAGCAGCCAATCAAATCTTGGGACATAACAGGGTCAGGATCGTGGGCGTGGTGGTGTAGTTTTAATGTGTTGGGGGTGGGTGGAGGGGGCAGATCGGCATGTGGTCTCCATCCTCTCGTTCCCTACACCACCCAGACA
>NC_085014.1:7634084-7644084 GCF_963854185.1 Sardina pilchardus
AATTCTAATAAATGAAGAGTTATTTTCCAAAATAGCCTATATCCACAATTTTGATGCATTTTCATAAATCACTTTTTAAATGTGACTTTCCAAGTAATTTCAGTGGAATTGTAATTGGGTTATTGTTATTTATCTATTCGTCTGTGTAGCCTAGTTGTCTTTTTAACTATAGGCCTAATACAATGATGTCAGTAACCTTTTTGCATTTACATGCAATGGTAATTACATTGCATGTCAATGCAATGTACTGTTATCACTGTTCTTCTTCTTCTTATAATTATTATTATAGTGCATGAAAATGCACTATACTGTTCTTCCAAAGTATTCTTATTAGAGTGCATGAAAATGCACTCTACTGTTATGCTGTTTATTCTTATTACAGTGCATGAAAATGCACTGTACTGTTCTTCCTAGGTTTCTTATTATTCCAACTTCTTCTAACGCTCGCAATTCAGCTTGAACCGTTTAACGTAGAAACTTGATTCAAACTTTGTTACGTAGGTCTTACTAAGGAGACCTGTGCAATATATTTTTCAACTTTGTAACTTTTATACTTTTTAAACTGTAAATTAAAAACTATTAAACATTTCCCCATAGACTTAACATTGCTCATTATGACATCACGGCAGCAATTAGAATGTTACGCCAGGTGGCCAGTCCAGGTGCAGCAGCTCTCTCTCTCTCTCTCTCTCTCTCTCTCTCTCTCAGGCTTTAAACTGGCTCTCTTGAGACTACATTTTCTGTTCCCCTGTATCAACGGTATCAACATAAGTCTTCCTAATTCCATCCAACTTTCTATCCATTCATCTTCTTCAAACCATTCACTCATCCACCCATTCTAAACAGTTTGCCTATCAACATCAATTAGACGATCTACATTCAACTTTGAAACAATCTACTCTGTCTCAGGCCTGGCTCTCTTAAGACTAGCCAGTTAAATTGATTACACCTGTATCTGTATCCACTACTCTCTCAGTAGAGAGCTGTGTCTCTCCATTCTACAAGAATATAAGGCACATTCCATCCAACTTTCTATCCATTCATCTTCTTCAGACCATTCACTCATCCACCCATTAAACTGTTTATCAACATCCATTAAACTCTCTGTCTATCAACATTAATTAGACTAGCTACATTCAACTTTTAAATGATTTACTCTGTCTCAGGCTTTAAGCGTACACTCTGGCACTCTTAAGACTAGCCAGTTAAATTGATTACACCTGTATCAACAACTCTCAGAGAGCTGTATCAGCGTCTCTCTTAACAAGAATATAAGGCACATTCCATCCAACCTTCTATCCATTCATCTTCTTCAGACCATTCACTCATCCACCCATTAAACTGTCAATCAATATCTATTAAACAATCTGCCTATCAACATCCATTAAACATTCTATCTATCAACATTAATTAGACTATCTACATACAACTTTTAAAGTATTTACTGTGGGTGCCTCTCAAGCAGCGTTTATATGCCCTCCCTCGCTCCTCGATCCTCAATGATCTACATAAAGAAAGATCAGTGAGGATCGAGGAGCGAGAGAGGACGCGTAAACACTATATGAGAGGCACCTTCTGTCTCAGGCTTTAAGCATACAATCTCATTAAGACTACAGATCCTGTTTCACTACTTCCTTTGTCCACAACTGTTTCAAAATAAAGGTCCTCACTGCAATAATACACTATTAAATCATTTAACCATTGTAACTACTCAACTATTTAACTGTTCAACCATTCCAACTGTCAGTTATCAACTATGCCTCCAGTCAACTACACGAAACCTCCATGTACCTAGCAACCAACATAGCAACCATTAAAATTAAGCGTTTATGACCGTTTCCATAGCAACCAACATGATTATACTGCAGTAACTTCTTGTTTCCTGATAGTGGCCACCATGTATACCCTAGCAACAAATGTTTCAAAATAAAAGTCCTCACTAGCAAGTTAGCTAGTTAGCATGGTTAGCATAGTTAGCATTTTTAGCATAACTGCAAAAAATCATCAACTAAGTTAGCTAATCAACCTGGTTAGCATTGTTAACAATTTTAGCATTGTTAGCATAGTTAGCATTTTTAACATTATTGCTAGAAATCATCAGTTAAGTTAGCTAATCAACCTGGTTAGCATTGTTAGTTTAAGTTAGCATTGTTACCATAGTTGGCATTGCTAGCATAGTTAGCATTTTTAACATTATTGCTAGAAATCATCAGTTAAGTTAGCTAATCAACCTGGTTAGCATTGTTAGTTTAAGTTAGCATTGTTACCATAGTTGGCATTGCTAGCATAGTTAGCATTTTTAGCATAACTGCTAGAAATCATTAGCTAAGTTAGCTAATCAACCTGGTTAGCACTGTGAACATAGTTAACATAGTTAACATTTTTACCATAACTGCATGAAATCAGTAGCTAAGTTAACCAATCAACCTGGTTATCATTGGCCCAATCCCAATGTCAGCCCTAAAGACTAAGAACTAAAGACTCACAGACTTAATTGACCTCAGGTGCTAAGTGAGTGAGTGTGTGAGGCCACATAGGCTCAGATAGGTATTTGGGATTGGGACAGCACTTCACGAGATCACATGTACCTTGGCGATGTTTACTAACAAAGACGTTGCTAACATTTGCACCATGCACGTGTGTCGTGCGTGCTGTTGTTTACCTTCATTTCCGGATTTTTCTATGATCTCCGCGGTAAACGTCACAACACTTTGAACTGTGGGTAATTCCCTTAGGTTAAGTCTGCACCGATGCAGACTCACGGAAAGGGCTCGGTAAGTCTGCGCTCAAACCCTCCCGCCCGTTGTAATTCGACATTGGGACAGCGCTAAACCCTTACGAATTTCGCGAGAACGCGCACCAAAGTCCGTGAGTTCGTGAGTCCGGACATTGGGATTGGGCCATTGTTACCATAGTTAACATTTTAACATGAATAGAAATCATTAGTGAAGTTAGAACTGGAATGTTTCAGCTTTAAACTGTCTACCTTCACACTATCAACTCTCTAAACTATACAACCACCATGTTTACCCTAGCTACACCTTAGTAACCATATCTACATTATCTATCTATTTTTGCATTTTCATGCACTGGTAATTCCTTGGAATTGCATTTCTAGTTATCGATATTATTATTATTCTTCTTCAGACACTTTTTGTGCGTTCAATTCAGCTTCAACCGTTCGACGTAGAAACTTCATTCAAACTGCGCTGCGTAGGTCTTACTTAGGTGACTTCAGCTATGTAATTTTCATCTTTGAAAACTTTATCATTTAATTTATATGAATTTTTTAAAACATTTTTTCTCCCATAGACTTAACATTGGATTATGACATCACAATAAAGTCGTTAAGCAATTAGAATCTTAAGCCAGGTGTTCAAAGCCACCTGGCAGCAACTCTCTGTCTCAGGCTTTCTGGCTCTCTTAAGACTGCATATCCTGTTCAACTGTTTCCTCTACCCACAACTGTTTCAAAATAAAAGTCCTCATCAGTTTTGCATTTTCATGCACTCGTAATTTCCTTGGAATTACATCTCTAGTTATTATTCCACTACTTCTAACGCACGCAATTCAGCTTGAACCGTTTAACGTAGAAACTTCATTCAAACGTTGTTGCGTAGGTCTTGCTCATGCCATGTCTGCTTTGTATTTTTCAACTTTTTAACTTTTATACTTTTTAAACTATGAATTAAAAAACGATTTCCCCATAGATTTAACATTGAGCTATTTCCCCATAGACTTAACATTGCTCATTGTGACATCACGGCAGCAATTAGAATCTTAGGCCAGGTGGCCGGCCACCTGGGCACCAACTGTCAGTTTCTCTGGCTTTAACCATACAATCTCTCTGAAGACTACATATTCTGTTCCCCTGTATCCTCTGCGCACAACAGTATCAAAATAAGTTCTCCTAATTCCATCCAACTTTATATCCATTCATCTTCTTCAAACCATTCACTCATCCACCCATTCTAAACAGTCTGCCTATCAACATCAATAAGACGCTCTACATTCAACTTTTAAACAATCTACTCTGTCTCAGGCTGGCTCTCTTAAGACTAGCCAGTTAAATTGATTACACCTGTATCTGTATCCACTACTCTCAGTAGAGAGCTGTGTCTCTCCATTCTACAAGAATATAAGGCACATTCCATCCAACATTCTATCCATTCATCTTCTTCAGACCATTCACTCATCCACCCATTAAACTGTCTATCAACATCTATTAAACAATCTGTCTATCAACATCCATTAAACTCTCTGTCTATCAACATTAATTAGACTATCTACATTCAACTTTTAAATTATTTACTCTGTCTCAGACTAGCCAGTTAAATTGATTACACCTGTATCAACTACTCTCAGAGAGCTGTATCAGTGTCTCTCTTAACAAGAATATAAGGCACATTCCATCCAACCTTCTATCCATTCATCTTCTTCAGACCATTCACTCATCCCCCCATTAAACTGTCAATCAATATCTATTAAACAATCTGCCTATCAACATCCATTAAACATTCTGTCTATCAACATTAATTAGACTATCTACATACAACTTTTAAAGTATTTACTGTGGGTCCCTCTCAAGCAGCGTTTATATGTCCTCCCTCGCTCCTCGATCCTCAATGATCTACGTAAAGAAAGATAGAAGAAGGGCTAGACTATCCCATTGTTGCCGCTCCATCATTCTTTATGTAGATCAGTGAGGATCGAGGAGCGAGAGAGGACGCGTAAACGCTATATGAGAGGCACCTTCTGTCTCAGGCTTTAAACATACAATCTCATTAAGACTACAGATCCTGTTTCACTACTTCCTCTGTCCACAACTGTTTCAAAATAAAGGTCCTCACTGCAATAATACATTATTAAATCATTTAACCACTGAAACTACTCAACTATTGAACTGTTCAACCATTCCAACTGTCAGTTATCATCCACTATGCCTCCAGTCAACTACACGAAACCTCCATGTACCTAGCAACCAACATACCAACCATTAAAATTAAACGTTTATGACCGTTTCCATAGCAACCAACATGATTATACTGCAGTAACTTCTTGTTTCCTGATAGTGGCCACCATGGATACCCTAGCAACAAATGTTTCAAAATAAAAGTCCTCACTAGCAAGTTAGCTAGTTAGCATTGTTAGCATAGTTAACATTTTTAGCATAACTGCAAAAAACATCAACTAAGTTAGCTAATCAACCTGGTTAGCATTGTTAGCAATTTTAGCATTGTTAGCATAGTTAGCATTTTTAACATTATTGCTAGAAATCATCAGTTAAGTTAGCTAATCAACCTGGTCAGCATTGTTAGTTTAAGTTAGCATTGTTACCATAGTTAGCATTGCTAGCATAGTTAGCAATTTTAGCACAACTGCTTGAAATCATTAGCTAAGTTAGCGAATCAACCTGGTGAGCATAGTTAACATAGTTAACATTTTTACCATTACTGCATCAAATCAGTAGCTAAGTTAACCAATCAACCTGGTTATCATTGTTACCATAGTTAACATTTTAACATGAATAGAAATCATTAGTTAAGTTAGAACTGGAATGTTTCAGCTTTAAACTGTCTACCTTCACACTATCAACTCTCTGTAAACTATGCAACCACCATGTTTACCCTAGCTACACCTTAGTAACCATATCTACATTATCTATCTATTTTTGCATTTCATGCACTGGTAATTCCTTGGAATTGCATTTCTAGTTATATCTTCCGACCAAAATCAACGATCAAAGGCTCTAGAACCACTGAACCGTTTGACGTCATTCAAGCACTCCTACAAAGGTCTCGAAACGGAGATTTGTTCTATGTATTTTTCACATTTGTGAAACTTTATACTTTTTGAGATATTTACGATAAAAAAGTTTAAAATTCCCATAGAGTTTACATTGAGACCCTTTGGCGGCAAAGACTAATTGTTACGTCAGTGCTCAGCTGTCAGTAATCAAGGATCTCTGAGTCTGATCCAAGCTGCGCTAAACCAGGCTAAACGTGAATGTTACGTTACGTCTACAGCTGTGAAAACATTCTACCTTGCCACTGTAATCCAGGACGTTGTCGTCTTGTCTCCTGTTAGGCTACTCCTTACTTGATTTGTTTATATCGTTACAGTAGCCTAACCGGTTTGCTCTCGGTAACGTTATCAACAGCTAAAGACAATCTAACCTAAAGACAATAACCTAACGTCAATGTAAGTATTTAGCTAACGACAACCAAATTTGCTCCAGGCTAACGTTTAACGTCGGGGTAGGCTGCAAGGCGAACAGGGTTTAGCAAGCTAGTGCCAGCCAGGCTTTCGGTATCATTCACAAATTAAAAACCTAAGCTTATTGTACATTCCTATTAGGACAATCACGCACCTGAACACACTTCGAAGAACATACTAGCTCATCCTGTAAAATGTGTAGCCTACATAAAATATCCTACTGTAAGCTAACGTTACATTTGCTAGATATCCTACCTGTTGCTGCATCATCGTTGATTGGCGTTGTTTGAGAATGAGATTGTATTCCGTATTCCATGCCTACTTTTAACCTGCATTAGTGTAGATATGAAGGCTATAAGCTATCCTACCAGTCGTTTCACTACTAAAGTGTCAGCTCTTGCAACTCGTTTGAAGTTGGCAACTTCATTTCAGTCTTTTCAAATTCTAATAAATGAAGAGTTATTTTCCAAAATAGCCTATATCCACAATTTTGATGCATTTTCATAAATCACTTTTTAAATGTGACTTTCCAAGTAATTTCAGTGGAATTGTAATTGGGTTATTGTTATTTATCTATTCGTCTGTGTAGCCTAGTTGTCTTTTTAACTATAGGCCTAATACAATGATGTCAGTAACCTTTTTGCATTTACATGCAATGGTAATTCCTTCCATGGAATTACATTTTCTAGTTATGTCCATGATGTCTTTGTATCGTACTACATATTCATCATGTGTATTGTACTGTTTGCACTTTACGGTATGGCTGTGAGTCTTCAATTAACACCTGTTAACACCTTCAGTCAAGTGTGGCCATGTGACCACGATGCGTATGAATATAGGTGTCATGTGACCACGATGCGTATGAATATAGGTGTCATTTCACATAGTATGGCACGACTGAGGAAGCGCTGACAGGCCCCAAACGCCACGGTTTTGTATTAAAAAATAGGGAGCAAAATGTTTTTCTTTATTTATTGCTTTGCTTTGAGTCCTGCTCCTATTTTTTATTATCATATTTATTTATTGGGATGTACGTGCTTTGACTTCACTTTCATAACCTGAGGAGGGTCCCAGGTAATCTTAATCCTAATATTGCTCTTTGAACCATGGCCCAATCCCAATGTCCGGACTCACGAACTCACAGACTTTGGTGCGCGTTCTCGCGAAATTCGTAAGGGTTTAAGGCTGTCCCAATGTCGAATTACAACGGGCGTGAGGGTTTGAGTACACACTTACCGAGCCCTTTCCGTGAGTCTGCATCGGTGCAGACTTAACCTAAGGGAATTACCCACAGTTCAAAGTGTTGTGACGTTTACCGCGGAGATCATAGAAAAATCCGGAAATGAAGGTAAACAACAGCACGCACGACCAGTGTTGGGAGTAACGAATTACAAAAGTAATGCAATTACTGTAATGTATTGCTTTTTGCTGTAACGCGGTAATGTAAGGCATTCCAAAAACGAAATGGGTAACATTTTACTCGGTACAAAGGTCAGTAACGCAAGTTACATTGCAATTAAGTGGTGTTTTGTTTTTATACAATCGCCAGACGAGATCAGTAGAGGAGAAACAATCCGCGCAAATATAAGCCTGGAATGTTTTTTTCTTACTTGTAAAAGATGGCTGAAGCTGAAGCAGGCTCGACGTCGGACAGGACATGTTCAAGATGGACATAGCCTACTTTCATTACTTTCAGTTTGTTAGAGACAAAGATATGAGGATGGGACATAGTAGGCCTAAGTGCACTTTATGTGCAAAACCAAAAGATCTACCTCACGCAATAGCACAAGTAATTTAACAAAAAGTTTAGAGCGATACCACGCTAACATTACGTGAGTAAAAAGAAAGCAAACTGAGGACGAGTGGAGACTTAAAGAGGCTACATTATCTCGTTCCGCGATGCCACTTGAACCTCAAGAAGTAAAGAGACTTGTGGAAGAGTAGCCTATGGTTGAAGATATGCATCCGCTGTCAGCAGTGGAGTCTCCAGCTTTTAGCAAGACCCCCGTCCAGACTAGCAATGACAAGGTAAGGTGTTGTTGCCTCATCAGGTTGTCAGTGCTGTAAATAACAACATCATGTCAATCTGTAATCCAGACAAAAACGTCTGTTAAACACAATAAACATTAGCAATAAATAGTAGCTGCCACAAGTCGCCTTACTTCCTGAGGTTCAAGTAGAATAGAAATGCAAAAAAGTGTATCTTGGCAGGTCTTTGCTTTAGGTTATAATATAGTGGGCACTGATTTTAATGAGTAGGCTAGGTCTAAAGTTACCGTATCTCTAGTGCAATTTATCAGACTTAAACCCTTTGTCGGTTTCAAAGAATTATGATTGAGCTGGATCAAGCATAATAAGCTACATAAAAAATATAAATAAATAGGCTATATATTATTAAGTTTATATGAAAGTAATTCAAAAGTAATGCAGTAGTAGTGTAATGTTTTACAATTCAGAGACAGTAATATTGTAGTGTAACACATTATTTTGAAATGACAGTAACAAGTAATACATAATGTATTACGTTTTTGAAGTAACTTGCCCAACACTGAACACGACACACGTGCATGGTGCAAATGTTAGCAACGTCTTTGTTAGTAAACATCGCCAAGGTACATGTGATCTCGTGAAGTGCTGTCCCAATCCCAAAATACCTATCTGAGCCCATGTGGCCTCACACACTCACTCACTTAGCACCTGAAATCAATTAAGTCTGTGAGTCCTTAGTTCTAGTCTTTAGGGCTGACATTGGGATTGGGCCAATATGTCATGCATGAGATCCTTTGACCTGCTTGAGAAATATCTCACTCTGTCATAAGGGCTTTGGCCCAAAGATTGCGGCTCTCTCCAGCAGAAAATCATACAGCATATGTCTGGAGAAGGGAAATAGCAGCAGATGGAGGAGCCACTGGTGCAGCGGCAGCAGCAGGGATTACCGTCCTCAGGGTCGCAGGTTCAATCCCCAGCTCTGCCAGGAGAGGACCTGTGGTGAAGGATCCATGGAGGCAGGCGGCAGGAGGAATCCCAGGAGGGTGGCAGAAGGTGGGTCATCCAGGAGAGAGAGATGGGGGGGGGCTTACTTGGCCCCCTGTAGAGTTACAGTACAGACACAGACACAGGAGAAAGAGTAGGCAAGCTTACTTGACCCCCTGAAGAGATACAGAACAGACACAGACACAAGGGGGTTATAAACCTTTTCAGGTGGTCAAACTCTTACTTCTTGCCAGCCAAAACCAAACACATCAATTTGCCATGGGTCGCAAACAACAGCTTCTTAGAATTTCTACCACGTATTACATTATCCACAACCATTGTCCTTGGAAGAGGTTGGATTTAAACATTGCACTTCTGGGATTACCTACACTACAGTATAACCTACAGTTTATCTGCTGGCTTGTGAACAGCAGAGCTGAAGTATATTTCACGCATACTGTGTCTGTAACTCGTAGCTGCCCAAAAGGGTTTGTTTTGAGAACTAGAACTTCCAGAGGCTGGTTCTACCCTGGGCCACCCCATGGTACCGTAGGTCTCTCTACTTCATCATGATGATACACATTACATTGTCCTACAAAATACATCCTACAGCAACTTGCTCATTCTTGAGGTAAAATTTGCACTTCCAATTTTTCCATTGGCAATCCTGCACTTCTCCATACGACCACCAAGGGGGCCTCAACATGTCATTTTACCAGTTTCTTACTACCACCATGCACATGTGGAATGGATGGATAATGGATGTATGGACTCACTCCCAGCACCTTGTGAAGTCAAACTTGTGGATTGA
>NC_085014.1:7654084-7666584 GCF_963854185.1 Sardina pilchardus
GATACAGAGCTACTGAGCTCAATCATATGTTACAGTGTTGCTATACTCTGACCATCTCTCCGATCACTAATTAGTAGCTCTGTTGCAACATGACAGTTCATAATTGAGTTTGGGTACTTGAAAGCAATGCAGCCAAAACACTGGAACTATGTCGAAGGTCTGTAAATAATAGAAAAAATAATTGATGTTTTAAAAAGTGTATCAGGTAATTCAAGCGCATAGATAATTCAAATCAGAACAAAATGGCCTTCCCTGGGTAATATCAACTTTGGAAAACATCATAGGAGATCCCCAAGAAGGTTGTTGCAAGGTGCTGCACACAACAAATCGCTGTTCATTAAGCCTGATATACGGTACAAAATCGTGACAAAACAAAGAAAGATAAAATTGTGGCAAAATCAGACTGAAACTGTGTAGTCTGGCACAGGCAGAAAAGCTGACAAGCTTTCAGCAAATGACCAGGGCAGGAGACACATGTGCATTATGACCTCACAATGCCAATTTCACCCAAAGCATTTCCTGCTTGTTCTTGTATAAATGTGTTTATTGGGCGCACGTTTTTAAATGAATGTGATGTCATCTCCTGAGCAGGCACGTTCATTCGCTCCTATGATATGGAACAGGGAGTGAGAGTGCAGACACGTCTCGTTTTGATCACGTTTACGGTGAGTTTTGCGTGCCTGGTATGGCCAGTAAGGCTGTCTGGCTGAGACATAAACCTCTTTGCTGACTGAAGGGGTTGTTAATGAGCAGGTGGAGACTGGAGATCATTTGTACATTTGAGCTGACGGCCAGTCTGGCCACGGAGTTCTCACTCTGGAAAAAACATTAGATACAGAATGCAGCGACCGTGATTACTAGCTCAGTTGGTTCTAGGTGTATGACGCTTTTAGGGCCAATTCATAATGAACACATATTCATAGGTACGCAAGGCATAGAGCTATATGCTATGTTTGTGTAGCTCCCGTAGACTATGAATCAGGCCTTAAAGGTCACATATTATACTTATTTTTCAACCAGTCAAAATAGAGCTATGGGTTACACAAAACTGAAGCTGTTTGCACAAAATTCCCCAAAGATTCCACATGATCAGCAGCTCAATTCTCACCAGTTTCAGTCCCTTTCAGAACTAAACTGTTCTAAACTGATCTGTTGTTGGCTACCCCCCACACCAGAACTGATTCCATGTTCAAGTCAATGGACAACATGTCAAAAGCCAGGGAATTTGAGTCGATGACGCGACGATGGAGGATTGTTCACCAGAAAGCCTCCGACTGCCAGTGATAAAATGCAATTTGTTACGCAGGAATAATATAGAATGTGTGACAAACGTCATTGCCGGTTCTGTTTGAATTTCCGTATTTAAGTAACCAAACAGTGAAATTATTGGAGTTTAACTGAAATGTCTGCTAAGCTTTTCACAGGTTGTGCTCTCTACAGTTTCAAAGTATATTGTACAGACTACAGCCATAGAGACACCCTTGTCCAGACCAAGCTCCTGGTGTGTGTCAACATGCACTGCCAAATATAGCCACTGATACGCCATGCTATGCTAGGCTGCAGAGTAATGGCTGCTATGCTTTTAGCTTTTAGCACCATACGTTTTTGACATTTCATTGTAAATGCACTGAATTAAAACCCTTCAGCAGGATGTTCTGTGGGAAGACCACCCTGTGGGGATCTGGCGATCACCCTAAAGAGTTTTTTTAGAGTTTGTTGTTGAAGGGCCCCTGTGGCCTCTGTGGGTTGCACTGTTTCCAGGCTTTTCTGGGCTCAGCCACCTGGCAGGTTATCCCAGTGCTGCTCTGTCTCCTCTGCTAGCGATGAGGCCCCAGGTATCCCCGTATCTGACTTGTAAACACCACATCCTCATTCCTGCGTTTTGTCTCAGCAGCGCTGACAGGAGGAGATTTGACAGACTTCCCTGTTTTCACGGACGCATCCTTTTTTGGAACAAAAAAAAAGAAAGACTTTTCGAAATGACGTTTGAACAGGGTTTGACTTAGATTCTCTCATTTTATCGTAGTTCAGCCAATCATACACAATATGTGCAAGCACTGGTCAATATCAGTCGATCGTTACTCTTGGTGTCAATGGAAATATTGCCGTCCAAAATGATTGGGGGTGATGGAATGCTAGCTGGAAGTGGTTGACTAGCCTCAGAGCCGGCCATTCGTCTACCCCCTTGAATCTAGCAGCTCAAACAGAGTCCCAAGCCCACCTCCAGTGCCCTCTGAGAACACAAACTCTTTTCATAGGCTCTGTTCGAATCGGGTAAAACTGCTGCCTTCTAAGATATCTAACTAGAGAGCAAGGCAGCGAAGGCCGTTCGAAACCGAAAAAATTATTTTCGCTGCCTTCTAAGATATCTTAGAATTCCCGAATAACGGTCATTTTTGAAGGCAGCATCGATGTACACTACAAGCTCCCTTCTACCCACAATCCTTTGCGTCCACGTCTGAATCTCGGTGAAAACAAAACAAACATGGCTGCCGATATCGGTAAATGACTGCCGAGTCTGTTGAAATGTCATTTGTGTGACGTTATTTAGCTTGGATTTGTGGAAAGTAGATTGAAAATAAACGATTTACTACCTGGTTATACCATTGTTGTACCCACTAATAACGCCTGGTCTGAGATATTAGCTGTCAGTGAAACTACTTTATACCGTTAGCCTGCTAGCTTACGTAGGCTAATTTAGTTTAACGTCAGGCTTTTGCTAACGTCATACCGTAGTGTTAACCAAAGATTGTAGAGTGCTACGCTCATTTTTAAACGACGCGTTTAAACTAAAGTCATGTCTAGTTAGAGAGCTCTCTATTTAGGGAGGGAGGCAGTAGGCAGCTGCCTTCCGATTCGAACGGACCCATAGACTCTAAAACGTTTCAATCTCATCGACTTCTACTTGGCTTTGCAAGTGGTAACATCCAACGAGCAACAGTGTCCACTGTCCATATATTACATTTTAATTGTACAAAGTACCAAAAAGTGTTAACAAGATACCACAATATCACCTTTCCTCTCTCCATACATCTCTTTGCCTCCCCCTGCGCCTCTCTCTCTCTCTGTCCATCCATCTCTCCCTCTGTCCCTGTCCACTCTCCCTCCCTCTCTCTCTCTGTCCATCCATCTCTCCCTCTGTCCCTGTCCACTCTTCCTCCCTCTCCTTGTGTTTCTCTCCCTCCATCTCTCTCTCCCTCCTCACACACATACTGTAGGCTCTACAAACAGCAGCTCGAGTGTTCTTCACAGCCTGGCAGGTTCCACCACACCCTGACACCAATCCCCAGCACCAATCCTCAGCAGCATTTGTACGTTCTCCCTTTTATTCTTCCTTTCTCTCACATGGCGGCCTGTCCAGCCAGTGGACTTCCTGTGGAGTGAGAGGGGAAAAGCACACGCCGTTATTAGTGGTGGACTTGAAAAGCTAAACGCTTTCACAGATCACTATCCTGCGTGGCTATTTTTATCGACTAGGGAGGGCTTTTTATTTATCACAGTGATACAAGACATGAATCACTGCTTGTTTTACGGTCTGCTACTTGAGTGCAGTTATTAATTTCTATTTTCAGGTCCGTAAGCTCTCTAACCACTTTTGAGTCAGTTAATCTGATGTGCAATTATCCTTAATCACTCAAAGTATTGCAGGTTGTAATTGAGCGTGGGCTAATGTCAGCACCCAGGTATTTACCTCGTTGTTGAAATAAAATTCAATTAGAAAACAACTGTTTAATTTATTAGTCTGTACTAAATTGGCTTTAAATGCCCCGATGGGTTTATTGATCGTGTGGCTAAAAATAAACCAACAGTGAGGATTTATATAATTATATATTGAGAGTCTTCTCTTCTCTTCTCTTCTCTTCTCGTCCACCCACTCCTCCCTGGCCTGAATCCAAGTGTATTTAGCAAGGTCGTAAACCCTCAATTTGACCCCAAGCAATCTTTAACATCATACAATCTATGGTTCACTTTTTTTTGTTTTGCTTCATGTTTCATGACTTTTCCTCATTTGAGGGGCACAAAAGAGAAAGCACCAGTGCGGATTTATATACAGTAACTATATATTGACAGCTCTTCTCTCATACCCACTCCTCCCTGGCCTGAATCCAAGTGTATTTAGCAAGGTCGGTAAAGTAACACAATATACTGTAGGAGTCCCCCTTTTGTAAATTTTCAGCAGAGTTGTTACCCACAGAGAGTAAAAGAAATGGACGAACAGACTTTGGCCAGGTTTCCCAGATTCGTTTTAAGAAGCTCTTACTGTAAGTGCTAAGAACTTCTTAGGAGCGTTCTGAAAACGTTCTTAGAGCGCTCCTAAGAAGTTCTAAGCACTTAAGAGCTTCTTAACGAATCTAGGAAACGCGAGCCTTTTCTGTTTTCAAAGGGAGGACACTGACAGAGTGGAAGAGTTGATCACCACTCCACGGCCTCCATGAATGTGAATGAGAATTGGCCTGCATACTTGTTGTTACCCAATTCATCTAAAACTGTCCAATAGGGTTGTGCTCCTATGTCCCAGCTCCAAAGTAGAGGAACAGCATTGTGCTGCTTTAAAGCACATTTTGTGCACAGTGCAGACAAAAACACACACACACACACACACACACACACACACACACACACACACACACACACACACACACACACACACACACACACACACACACACACACATTCAGTATAATAAAAAATATTAGTTTCATGTCTGTGAATGAGACGCATTTCTCATTTTATGAGGAGAACCCACCCAGTATTGTGCAACATCTCCTGAAGTACGTACCTATCTGTAGTAAAAGACATAAAAATGGCTCTGGACATAACAGAGTGATGACACTTTCCTGTGCACATCTCCGCTCGCTCCATGCCCTGAGAGGTTTGCATTCAAACATGGTGAATCATCTGATTGGAGGAGCAGGAGAGGAATCAACTATGCGCTCATCTGATTGGAGGAGCAGCTATGCGCTAGTCCCTGGGGAATGTTCCTCACCCTTCCTCTACTACCTCCTGCTCTGTGTGTGTGTGTGTGTGTGTGTGTGTGTGTGTGTGTGTGTGTGTGTGTGTGTGTGTGTGTGTGTGTGTGTGTGTGTGTGTGTGTGTGTGTGTGTGTGTGTGTGTGTGTGTGTGTGTGTGTGTGTGTGTGTGTGTGTGTGTGTGTGTGTGTGTGTGTGCACCACATGCCTGTGCTTAGTCATTTAAGTCATGTCTACTCTTAAAGTCCCTCGAGGTGAACATGAAGTAGTTTTCCTGCTGGGAGTCTTCTCTTAAAACAAGATCACGTTTTTCTGGTTGCAGGGAGTTGAGTCAAGTCACTGAGGAGAATGTCTTCCTTATGACCCCTTACTATTCAACCTGAGATAGGGGCCTCATCCTCCCAAATGTGTGGCCTCTCTTTAATAAAGATCTTTATTACTATGTAGTTACACTTGTAATACAAACAGTGTTCCACTCACTAGTCCCAGGTCCATAGCATTACATATATGACTGACTGTGCCCCCATTCCAAATTGCATCCTGCAGTATGTGCTAATGTAATAGGAACATGACCTGCATAGAAGGCCTATCTAAGTCTTGAGGCGATAGTAGGTACAGACCAGAGTCAAGTAAGGTGCAGCCACCGAGCTGTGGCCACCTATCGCATTCGTAGCGACTGGATCGTTTTACAGCAGCAAGTTCAAGTTGTGAGATTTCCTTACAAAGGAGTCCAGTGAGGGACTAAGAAGGTATAAGGGCTCATCCATCCCCTAAACTAACCACTGCAGAGGTGCCATACACACCTCATGAACAACAGCTGACTCAACTGTGACTACAAAGTCTAGTTAAACAGACAAGAAAAGTTGTAAAGTGTGATTCTCTTCAAAAGGAAATCTACAGTGTAGTGAAGGAGGAAAGGGCTAGGCTAGGCTAGGCTAATCTGCAAGGCCTAGAGCAGGGATTCCCATATCGTGGTACTCGTACTACCAGTGGTACGCGATTCTCCACTTGGGGGTACACAAGATGAAAAGGGCAATGGCAGAAAGGTGCTAAGAATTAAATTTAAAATCTTAAGCCTGTGCTCTCTTTGTTCTTTGTGTTGTGTTATAATGTTCGCCACACCGTGTTTTAGTGTGAGAGCTCATAGACCACCAATTGCACATTTTAATTTTGCTATTTGTCATCATGTTGGGCGGGCTTATTAAACATGAATGCACCTGCATCAATAGAATGTGTTCCGTTTGTATGTGTTGGATGGTGGGGGTACTGTACGTGAGCCAGGTCAAGATGTAGAAGGTGGTCTGTGGGTACGACGTTTGGGAGCCGCTGGGCTGGAGGACTCCTGCACACCTGGCTCTATGGGATCTGTCATCATCAGCAGCCCTTGTCACAGCTTGCTAAATGTGATATCTTTGAGAATATGTCGACTGGGGCTGTTGTCCGAAATATGGCCTTGAGGAACCATTTTCATCAAAGCAACGATGGTTCTTCAAAGCACATTTAGAGGTTTACTATTCTTCAAGTCCCACAAAAAGGTTTCTATATGGCATCAGTTTGAAGCACCCTTTTTATCGCCAAATTGAATTGAACCTTATGTTTTCTGAGTGTATATCTGGGTGAGAGGACTCCTGCACACCTGGCTCTCTGGTATCTGTCTTCATCAGCACTGGAGACTGTTGGCACTCGAGACTGCTGGCAGGGTTCCTGCTACGAGTGCAACAGCAGAATATGTTGACAGTCAATTAATCTGCTGATTATTTTATTGATAGTTGTTTAATCAATAAAACGCTAGAAAATTGTGAAAAATATCAGTGAGTGTTTCCCAAAGCCCAGTAATACAGTATGTCCTCAAATGACTTTTTTAGGCCACAAGCCAAATATATTTAGCTAACTGGTGTAGAGGAGCAAGTAAAGCAGAATGAAGTTTAAGAGGTTAGAGGTCAACAGGAAGTTTAAGAGGTCAAATCTGAGAATTGGTTTGTTTTCTTTAAAAAAAAAAAAAACCAAACCAAATAATGATTACCTAATTTCGTTTCACGATTAATTTAATAGTCTACAACTAATCAATGAATTACTGCAGCCCCTGTACCTGCGCACATGACTGTGTGAAGTCTACACAACACTCCAGTCACTACAGCAGCAGCAGCTTGAGCAGTCTAAGACTACACACACTGCCATGGCATCCACCTACTGTAAATAAAGCAGCAGTTAAACACACATTGCATAACGTATATCTGTACGTTCCTTGGGGTGCAATCACCTGGTAAACTAATCAATGTAAATACCTTTAGTTCTATATTCCTTACACAAGTTTTTTTTTCTTACTCATCTGATCTGAAGAACAGGAGTGCATTAGCTATGCACTAGTCTCCCAAGACCATCTGTCTCCTTCCCTCTCTCTCTCTGTCTCTCTCCTTCCTTCCTTCCCTCTCTCTCTCTCTCTCTCTCTTCTCCTCTCTCTCTATCTCTCTCTCTTCTCCTCTCTTTCTCTCTCTCCTTCCTCCACTCTCTCTTCTCCTCTCTTTCTCTCTCTCCCTCCTCCTCTCTCTCTGTCTCTTTCTCTTCTCCTCTCTGTTTCTCTCTCTCTCCTCCCCCCCCCCCCCCCCCTCGTCCTGAGCAGGGTTAAGGGAAGTAGCGTGAAATGTGTGCTTCCTCTGCTCCCCCGCTGGATTCTCTTCAGTCCGTCTCAGCTACCCTCACAGAGGCCTGGATCGGCATCAGCGATCCGCCACGCGTTACGCGCTACGCTCGTCCTTTTGTGAGCGGAGACCAGTCATCCCAGGAAAACCAGTGATTCAGTCCTCTGTCGTCTGAGAACAGATTATAACAGAACACCATTTCCCGTCCAACATAACGTAACCACAGACGGCCACATGTCCAAGGCCTGCCTGTCAGATCAGGGCAGTATATAAAGAATATTACTTCTGCATATGGCTTCAGGGGAGCGGCCATTTTGTACCAAGGAAGAAGGCTCCAGGCTCCAGCTATGCGACCTTCAGCTGAAGATCTTTACCAGTCAGAGCCAGAGGAGGGAATAGTAGAATAGAGTAGGGGCGTGCGAGTGAAGCAAGACAAAGACACAGTGTGAGAGAGGGAGAGAGGAAGGAGAGAGAAAGAGCAAGAGATAGAGAGAGAGAGGGAGACTGAGGGAGGCAGATAGTAAGTAGAGAGGTGGTGAGAATGACAAAGAGGTTTTTTTCCCTTTGAAAGCGACAGCCAAGGGGTGACGAGTGAGAGTAAGGGGGGAGAGAGTAAGGGGGAGAGAGAGATGAAAGACTCAGTCTGGCCGCCTCGTCGCCCGTGTCACAGGTCACCCACGTGGTTCCACTCTCGGCCCCCTGTTCTGCATGTGCTCCGCAGGCCTCGCCGCCTACATCCAGAGTGGACCAAGGCCACAGACAACACGCGCACACACAGCCCAACACCACCGTCCAGCGCTCAGCCAGCCCAACACCACCGTCCAGCACTCGGCCAGCCCAACACCACCGTCCAGCGCTCAGCCAGCCCAACACCACCGTCCAGCACTCGGCCAGCCCAACACCACCGTCCAGCTCTTGGCCAGCCCAACACCACCGTCCAGCTCTTGGCCAGCCCAACACCACCGTCCAGCTCTTGGCCAGCCCAACACCACCGTCCAGCTCTTGGCCAGCCCAACACCACCGTCCAGCTCTTGGCCAGCCCAACACCACCGTCCAGCACTCAGCCAGCCCAACACGACTGTCTAGCGCTCTCGGCCAGCCTTAAGCCATAAGGCCGCTTCAGGGAGAGTTAGCGGAGCAGCGGGCTTCTTTGTCTTATTCGGTAAACTAGCGCGTGAGGGCGCCGTGAGTGGCCTGCCATCTGACCAGTGAGGAGCAGCTGCCCAGAGGACCACAAGCACTGTAACTGGACACAATAGCACAGAGACGGGGGCTGGAGGGTTTCCAGTCAGACAAGCATTTGCAAAAAATTCTGCTGAAGGAAATGCGAGTGTGTGAGTGTTTCCCTTGGCTGTGCTGTGCGAATAAAAACTAGACAATCTTAATCTGTGCAGGAGCTGTGAACAGCTGTGGCGTCAAACCTCTGGGCTATCAGGGCAGCCTCTGGACGGAAACACATAATAAAATCTCAATAAATGTGATTTACTGCAAATAAAACCCATCACCTATCCCATCAACTTCACTTCCACATTGCTCGCTAGTGAACCCATTAGAAGATTTGATGCAAATTTCAAGCGTTTCTACAAAGGATTTCCTATTCAAATGGTCAAAATGCTTATTGAAAAGTTGGATGAAAACCCCTGAAAAGAGATAGGAGAGAGAGGGATGGAGGGAGAGAGAAAAAGGGGTAGAAAAAGAGAAGCTGAAGTAGGATGTTGAAAAGAGAGAGAGTCAGAAGGAGAAGTAACTGACCAATATTTGGTGGATATGATAATTGCGGAGCTCTGCATAATTGTACTCCTGAAGGGAACTCACACACATGCTGCCTACACGATCACAGCACTCATCTCTAGTGCTTGGCTGCTCTAGTAGCAATTTGCTCCTTAGCTCATAATAAGCATTGCCAGCAAGATCTGTTTTAATATTTCATAAAGGCTGGAGTATTGACAGCAATACAGAAAAGACCGTTTTAATCAGTTTGAGGATTTCAGTTTAACGTCACGAGCCTTTGCAACTTCACATAGTTTCCTGAGTCGGGAGTATTTTCCTACATCTCTGTTTTTAATTCAATCGCACCTCGTTACAGCTCGGTCCTCGTGGCGTTGTTCCTCACTCACGGTCGTAAAGCAACGTGCACCGAATGACATCTGAAAATGGCCGCTTACGTAATCCGCCCTATGAACCCTGGAATGTTTTTATTATTTATTTGTTTGGTTTCTGTTTTCTTCTTCATCATCCTCAGGAAGCTGTGGAGAGCTAACGGTTGTTAAATGTTAAATAAATCTTAGGTCACCCCCTGGCATCGGCGAGAGAATGTGCCCAGACCTGGCCAGTCGTGCCAGGCAGGAGGGAGCGTCTCCTTGGCATACCTGGGTCTCGGGTCTCCAAGGATGCCAGTCTGTTTCTCAAGCCCTACTGACAGCAAACTTTTTCCATTTCTTCTGCGCAGACAAGAAACCGTCTGTGCGCCTTCATAACGATTTGGTTTGTGACTAAAATAATATAATTGTTTAATAAGAGTCCACACGCATTTTGCTGGAAAATATTTTTGGTAATGCAAAAACAAGCGTTTTGCCAGAGGAACATATTTGGCCATGATGACTCGGGACTTGACCTCTGTGTGGCTGCGAGCGAGCGAGCCTGGTCCTCATGTGTCTGTCAGCTGCAATTCTCTAGTGATCTCAGTTGAGATGACAGTTTGAGCACGATGAGCACAAGCTCCACAATGATGACATGCTCCACATTTCTGGCCACTTTGTTGATCGGAATTTCCGATGATTCACTGATTTGCTTTTCTTCGGCCCTTGTCACTCTGGGAGCCGTTCTACAAAGCACAAAGAATTGAAAAAAAGAAAATATTCGAGAAAGAGAGAGAGTTGGGAAAGGAAGAGAGAGAGCGAGGAAAAGAGAGATAATGAGAGAGGACAATAATAGCATGATGAAGAACAAGAGCCGATTTTGATCGTTTCCTGGAGAGTCCCAGCCTTGCTGTAAGGCAGAAGAAAGCCAGAGGCTCTGCCGCTCCACTCCTCTCCTCTCCTCTCCTCTCCGCTCCCTTTCCTGTTGCAGTGCAGTTCTGTGCTGTGGTCGGGGCCTCTAATGGTTCTTCCAGAAGTCTCTGGCATGCTCGCATCGCACTGCAATAGCCATCAGTCAGAGAGAGGGTCATCACCACCCCTCCCCCCCTCGTTCATCCACAAAGAACACAAAGCGCGACCACCAGAGCCCCAGCCCCTAGACCACCAGAGCCCCAGCCCCTACACCACCAGAGCCCCATCCCCTAGACCACCAGAGCCCCATCCCCTAGACCACCAGAGCCCCAGCCCCTAGACCACCAGACCCCCTAGACCACCAGAGCTCTTACACCACCAGAGCCCCAGTCCCTACACCACCAGAGCCCCAGCTCCTACACCACCAGAGCCCCAGCCCCTAGACCACCAGACCCCCTAGACCACCAGAGCTCTTACACCACCAGAGCCCCAGTCCCTACACCACCAGAGCCCCAGCTCCTACACCACCAGAGTCCCAGCACCTACACCACCAGAGCCCCAGCCCCTACACCACCAGAGCCCCAGCTTCTTTTCGCTAAGACCGGGCGTAAATCTTATGCCTACTCAGTAGTAGGCGTAAGTTCTTAAGACCAACATTTGAGCACGTCTCACAGTCGTTTCTCCAGCGCAAACTACATTGTTATTATTCCGATGCTCGCTTGTTGGCCAGCTAGCACTCGTTTTAGGTGGACACTTCACTATGCCAGCCTGGCAATCATTTATAGGGGCTTTCGGTATCATTGACGAATTAAAAAACCTTTATTAACAGCTTATTGTACATTCCTAATAGGATAATCATACACTTGGAAACATTTCAAAGATACATTGTATCTAGCCCGCCCTACAATTGCGTTTAGTGCATAAAAATAAACCGTGTAAGCTAACGTTACATTTGTTAGATAAAATTGCCTAGCTGTTATGTAAATCCTAGCACAACGTGGCTGGTTGGCTGACGTTATTCCGTATTCCAATGGGTCTAGCTCTTTACATAACCTATGTAGCCTATGTAAACTTTTTACCTGCATTTTACAGTGCAGATAACGCTTCTACCAGTTAGTGTTGTTCTGCCGTAGCGTATTGTAGCCTTATCTCTGAAAAGATAAAGCTATAATGCGTCTCCTTTGCTTATTCTATATCAAGACATAATGAGAAGGAACTACAGTAGGCTAGGCTAATTAAGTTATTTATTTAGCGAGTTAAATAGGTGCCACTTCCACGCATTAGGCTACATGTCACACATTCACCTTCATTCACTTTGACTGCGGTTTCCTCCGAACGGGGACGTGATTGACAGAGAATCTTTGAAAACAGGCAAGTTGTCATTGTTCCGTAGGCATTCACATGGACGCGCATCGCTAAGACCGGGCGTAGTTAAGACCAGCCGTAAATTCTGCTGGTGCAACCGACTTTAGTTGAATTCTAAAGACTGGTCTTAACAAAGACCAACTTAGCAGTTAGGACCAGACTTAGTAAAGACCAGTTGGTGCAACCGGCCCCAGAGCCCCAGCCCCTAGTCCACCAGAGCCCCAGCCCCTACACCACCAGAGCCCCATCCCCTACACCACCAGAGCCCCATCCCCTAGTCCACCAGAGCCCCAGCCCCTACACCACCAGAGTCCCAGCCCCTACATCACCAGAGCCCCAGCCCCTAGTCCACCAGAGCCCCAGCCCCTACACCACCAGAGCCCCAGCCCCTACACCACCAGAGCCCCATCCCCTAGTCCACCAGAGCCCCAGCTGCTTGACCACCAGAGCCCCAGCTCCTGGTCCAAGTGGCCAAGGGTACGGACACATGATCTGCTGCCTAAGGCTCTGGCTGGGCCCCTCCATCTGAGCCCTAG
>NC_085014.1:7674084-7704084 GCF_963854185.1 Sardina pilchardus
ACACTCCTGCTGCTGCTCGGCTGAAACGCGTTTTAGCTCTGTGTCACGCCAGCCCTCTCCGCTCCCGGGGGTCAAGGGTCGCGGGGGTTGCGGTCGTGCCACCGTAAAAGAGACTAAAAGAGAACGTTAATGACGGTCCGTGTGACGGATGAGTCCCTCGGTTGGCCATGGACTGTGTTGGGTTGTGTTGGGTTGTGCGGTTAAGAGAGGCTGAAATCTCATGGGACCTCAAATTAAATTCTCACGTTTCTGACTCCAATTTTTTGTTGTTGCTGTAAAAGTTTTCCTTTCATAATTGTTTTGTTTGACCTGTGGAGTATTCCCACATGGCCTGGGTCGTGTTACACAGCTGAGGTGTTCTGGGAGATGCAACACAATGTGGTCATGCACATCACTGATTAATGGAACACTCTCTGCATGGGGCTGAGCATGAAGCATGAGCATCTTGTGC
This sequence comes from Sardina pilchardus, assembly GCF_963854185.1. Taxonomy (NCBI): domain Eukaryota; kingdom Metazoa; phylum Chordata; class Actinopteri; order Clupeiformes; family Clupeidae; genus Sardina; species Sardina pilchardus. The sequence continues at coordinate 7,674,536 of NC_085014.1, forward strand.
TTCCCCATCAGGCCTGCAGGTCATCTCTGCAGCTACAGTACAGTGTGCTGACCGCTACACTGGTGGCTCATTAGTCTTATTCTCTTGGTGATATGTAGCAACATACTCACAAGGCAGTTATTGCACTTTATGTCAATTACTTACTTAAGTGATAAGGGCATAAGGATATAATTATATTCATGACCGTGGGATTGAGAATTCTGAAATACTACCTTTCAGTCTGTGCAGAAATTAATTCTGAAACGGTTAATCCACTAACCTCCAGCTGCAACTAAAACTCTGATCTAATGCTTTGCAAACACATGACAACGAAAACATTATTCATGCATTTGCATACATTACATGTTTTGCACCAACAGATAAGCCTCTGGGCCGTGTGTGTGTGTGTGTGTGTGTGTGTGTTTGCTGATAAATGACTCAAATGACCCCTCTGCCCAGCAGGTTTGTGGTCGGACTATTCTTAGTGTTGGGGATCGTCTGGTGGTGAGTCCTCATTGGCTGGGGTCACAGTTCAAAGGTCAACGAGGAGCAGGATGAGCTGTGTGTCCGTGTGTGCTGTCCTCCTCCTGTTGGGCATGTCCTGGGGCTCCGCACAAGGTCAGTTCCTCTCCTCTCCCTTCTCCTTACAACCTCTCGTCCTCTCCTCTCCTCTCCCTTCTCCTTACAACCTCTCCTCCTCTCCTCTCCTCTCCCTTCTCCTTACAACCTCTCCTCCTCTACTCTCGTCTCCTCTCCCTTATTCTTATAACCTCTCCTCCTCTCCTCTCTTCTTACAACCTCTCCTCCTCTCCTCTTCTCCTTTCTTCTTACAACCTCTCCTCCTCTCATCTCTTCTCCTTTCTTCTTACAACCTCTCCTCCTCTCCTCTCTTCTCCTCTCTTCTTACAACCTCTCCTCCTCTCCTCTCTTCTCCCTTCTCCTTACAACCTCTCCTCTTCTCCTTTCTTCTTATAACCTCTCCTCCTCTGCTCTCCTCTCCCTTGATATGGTTGTCATGGAGTTTCATAGGCAACAGTGTTTGGCATCACCTTCAAATTCAGTTTGATCGTATATGGTCACCACATGAAGGATCAATAAGCCCAACTGTCATTCACAACAGACATCCAAGTTGTACACTATATTATTCTGTAAGAAAAGTCCATGCTGTACAAAACGGACAGTCAATGACAGTACACTTTTAACAAGCTTTAGACCCACCCTGAATATGCTGCTTTGAATATGAGCCTCTCTGTGGTTGCAATGGGACTACATATATCTGAAAACCCCTCTGGTACATTCACACAGTCCTATGTGTGTGATCTTCCCATTTCATTTGAAAAGCCTGGCCACACACACAGACACACACACACACACACACACACACACACACACACACACACACACACACACACACACACCCCAGCCTGTGTCCCCAGAGACACTCTCATATCATGCCACGACACACATGATCAAATGACTGCTGGAATCACATCACCGCGTGCCCCAATTCAATCAGGCCGCTGATCCAGTGCGCGGCGTGCAGCGGTAATGGAGTTTGCCAGAGGAATCGTCTCCATAAACTCAGCACAGCCTGGTGTCAGCCAATGGTGAGCCAGCAAAGCACTGGCCTCCCGCGGCCCCGGCGTAATCACTCGGCCGTGTCAGAATGAGTGATCTGCCGCCACGGCAACGCCTGATGATGAGCGCTCCCTCGCCAGGGCTTGTCAAGTTAATAAAGGAACATGTGATTTTTTCCTTCTTTTTTTCCCCCTCTCCATTTTTCACCCTCTCCGCACTTGCTGATGCGGGTGGGAAATGCTTGTTGCCCAAGCAACGGGCGCGAGTCCCGGCTCTGCCACGGGTAATTCAGTTACGTGTGAGAATCTCGGGGAGGTTTAACGATGGCGGACGGTAATTGAGTGGCGCGGAACATGATCTGGCGTGGAGGAGCTGTGGGGCCTCCTGGTGCATGCTGGGTTATAGGGTGCGTGGGGAGCGCACAAACAACCGCCGCTTTGTCTCCCTGCTGCTCCTCCCGGATGTGCGCCTCCTTCTCCTCCTCCTCCTGCTCCTCCTCCACCTGCTCCTGCCCCTCTTCCTCCTCCTACTCCTTTACCTCCTCCTCCTCCTCCTCCCCCTCCTCCTCCTCCTGCTCCTCCTCCTCCTCCTCCTCCTGCTCCTCTTGCTCCTCCTCCCCCTCCTCCTCCTCCTCCTCCCCCTCCTCCTCCTCCTCCTCCTCCGCTCCGGGCCACAGCTGTTGTAAACACAACACCAGCGCTCTGTGAGCTTCCTCACGCCCTGATGGACAGCAGTGGTCACTGGAGGCCACAGTGGCACCTGTCTTCGATTGGTCACAGTGGATCCGCATGCCACAGCCAGTAGCACCAATAGTAGCAGCCCTTCTCTGCTCAACAAACACACTAAAACACCAGGGCGGAATAAGCGCTAAACCACACCTAACCAGCCACAGGGTTGTGCAGCACATTCTACAGTTGTCCTATTGTTTGTTACGAGCTAACTAGCGCTTTTACGCTTTTGTAGTGCACAGAGGAAGTCCTGTTTAACACAGCTCCCCTGGTGAGAATAAAAGACAATTGAGGCAAGCGCTTAACCACTAACAGTTGAGGGCGTGCGTGTACTCAAAGACACCACAGAAATTCGCCTCAGTGATGTCTGCATTAACGCTTTAGCCAAGCCAGCACAAAAGCCCTTAAGCGCTAGCTAGAATACGCAGCGTAGCGTCAGCCACATCTGTTTCCAAGCACACTGAGAGAAGGGCCTCTAATCACGCTGATGGAAGACAGGGGAAGACGGAGCAAAACGCTTCCAGCACACACCATCGTCATCATCACCACCAGCTGAGACGGGATGAAGAAGGCCTGAAAGAACTTCCCGTCGGAGGAACGGAAAGCGTTGCGTGCTTCTCAGAGCTGCCAGCTAGCGTCAGCGTTTTGCCCTCGGCAGTGACATGTATATGTGATGATGTGAAGGCTGCAGAATATATGCATTATAAAAGACGTGTGGTTGAATGTGTTTACAGGAACATGGGGGAGATATAGTCTGTGGATTGTGAGGACTCTGAACTTTAAAGGTTAGAATAATTTGGATCATACTACCTTGTAGTATGATTCAAATTATTAGGTGTCCTGTTTCAAAACCCGTGACTGATATGAAAATGACATTTGGTCTGAAATGTATTTCTATAGCCTTTCATCTACATATTTTAATTTAAAAATATAATTGTGTAGACATCTCTCCAGCACAGATACGGCAAAGTAATCCGTTTCTCAGGTCTACCCACATGCTAGGTGCTGGAGAAGGGTCGTAATCATCTCTGTTCTAGAGGTTATAGAACTAGAGTTATGGGTACATCAGTCTTCAGGTACAAGAAACTCTTCCAGTCTCTGGGACCTCTAAAGAGCCTCTTCCCAGTCTCGAGGACCCCTAAAAGACAGGGTACCTCTCATGCAGCGTTTATACGCTCCTCGGGCCTCCATCCTCACTGATCTACACAAAGAAAGATGAAGGGATAGACTATCCCATTGTTGCTGCCCTATCATTCTTTATGTAGATCAGTGAGGATCGAGGCCCGAGGAGCGAGGGAGGACGTATAAACGCTGCATGAGAGGCACCTCCTGTCTCCGGGACCCCTAAAGGACCTCCTCCCTGACCCTTTTATTCATGTTTGGATTCCAGTGTGAAAAAGTCAAATTTACAGACCAAGATCCAAGATCTATAAATGTAAACACAGTCAAGAATAGTTCAGTTACTGCATCATCCCAATGGTGATGCTTACTCTTGTCTTATTCCCATGACAGACGGCATTCAGTGCTATCTTACCACTCCTGTTGCCATTATTGTCAACAATTATTCACTCTTTAAATGCTTCCGCTGTGTGCATTCATGCTGTGAATCATGTGTAAAAGATAAGGAGTCAGCAGAGTGAAAATAATCTAGTTCTATCTCCATGGTCTAGTACTAATTATTTTTTGTGGTACTTTGGCCTATTTTATTCAGAGTCAATTACAAATCGTGTCTTACCATCCTCGGGTGCAATTATTTCCAATTATTACACTTACTGGCGGTGGTAGTTTGGTGGTTAAGGAGCGTGCAATAGCATGAAAGTTGTGGGTTCAATTCCTGGCTTCCGCCGTTGTGCCCTTGAGCAAGGCACTTAACCCCAAGTTGCTTTGGAGACAATGCAGTCTCTTGTAATATAGTCGACATATGTAAATCACACAACTATTTCCAATGATAATACTTACTGTAATGTAATGTAACCTATTCCCAATGAGTATACTTACTGTAATGTAATGTAACCTATTCCCAATGAGTATACTAACTCACTTACTTCTTGCACGTCCAGAGGATGTAGAGTGGACCACCTGGTTTAACGTGGACCACCCTGGCGGCCGTGGGGACTACGAGCAGCTGGACGCGATCCGGTTCTACTACCGCTCCCGTGTGTGTGACCGGCCCCTGGCGCTGGAGGCCCGCACCACCAACTGGATCCCGGCCGGACGGACCGGAGAGAGGGTGCACGTGGACCCGGCCATCGGGTTCTGGTGCGCCAACAACGAGCAGCCCGCCGGACGCAACTGCTCCAACTATGCCGTCCGCTTCCTGTGCCCCCGAGGTGAGGGGGGGAGGGGGGGGGGGAGTGGGAGAAAGAGGGAGAGAGAGAGAGAGGGAGAGAGAGAGGGAGGGAGAGAGAGAATGGGGGAGACAAAGAGATATGAGGAAGAGAGAGAGCATCAGAAGGGGGAGAAAGAGGTTGAAAGCACAAACAAGAGAGGTGAGCAAAGGGATGAAAGAGGGAGGAAGAGAAAGGAGAGGAATTGCACAGAAAAAGAAAGAAAAGACAAAAACATAAAAATGGGGATGGGAAAATGGTGGAATGAGAAACCAAGGAGAAGAGAGGAGTGGGAAGGAGAAAGAGAGAGGGAGATAAAGAGAGGGAGAGAGAGAGAGGGAGGGAGAGAGAGCGATCAGGAAAAAACAACTTAGCTTGCCGGCTATGAAACAGCTGTAGGCAGAATGTGTTGGGAGAAAGAGGATCCCCGTGCTCGGATAATTCATTTGTGTGACACACACAAACACACACACACACACACACACACACGGATCTCCGCGTTCAGATAATTCATTTGTGTGACAGACACACTGCCATTTATCAGCGTCAGGCAGGGGAAATGGGCATTTGCACGCTCTCCCCCACACACTGGAAGAAAGAAGGGGAAACTCTGGGCCTGAGGTGTGTGTGTGTGTGTGTGTGTGTGTGTGTGTGTGTGTGTGTGTGTGTGTGTGTGTGTGTGTGTGTGTGTGTTTTTGTGCCTGTGTTACAGTCGTAAAAGAGCAAAACGCCTGACTTTGAAGTGTGTGTTGTTTGGTCTCAGTTCTAATATGCATGTGTAGCACTTCCCTCCAGCACTGACAGAGCCCTTTGAGAAGCTTGAAATTTCCCATAATGCCGTGCGTGCGGAGAGCTGCATCTGCCCATTGTGCTGGTGGCCTGTAGACAGAACATTAGCGTAGCCTAGCGTAGCCTAGCGTAGCGCCGCTAACTCCTCCAAGGGCTTCCTGCCGTCTGCTCCCAGTAGGGAGAAGAGCAGATACAACTGGAAGTACATTGTGGATGCTATAGCCAGTGGCGGTTCTAGACTGAATTACTCCCCAGGCGAGATCCTCCACGAGCGCCCCCATGAGTGTTTTTTGACGCACTTTGCGTCAGTCGGGCTCATAGGGTTAAGCGCTCGTGCCGCCCCATACAAGATGCCGCCCCGGGCGAACGCCCGGTTCGCCCGTACCTAAAACCGCCACTGGCTATAGCTGAGTGAGCAGTATACGTTTCCATACGTCTCGCACAAACCACCTCCAGCAGGAACATGAGGCCGTTGAATCACCATCAATCCTAGTGCAGCCTTGCACGCCTCTCTCTGATCTGGGGCCAGTGGGTGGATGGGAAAGAGATCGCTGCTTCATCTGTTTTTCTGTGTCCGTCTGAAGCTGTCTGGGCCCAAAATGACAGGGGATACCATTCCATCAGTAACAGAGCTCTTTGTGTAGTGTTCAGATGCTACATCTGTATTGATTTATTTAATCACAGCTTTAGTGTTCATCTAAATGTGACAAAGTTGGTGAATGATATTAACCCTGACGTAGCCTTGGATTGTTGTGTTGTTGTTGTTTTTTTTTGGGGGGGGGGGGTTACCTTTTTTCATAGGACAGTAGAGAGAGACAGGAATGAAGTGGTAGAGAGAGATGGGGTGGGATCGGGAAATGACCAGTCACAGTGTCCCCTGTTCTCGCTAACAAAGAGAAGGCCCTGTGGAATGTGGATGTGAGTTCTCTAGAGGGACGTGTGTGTGTGTGTGTGTGTGTGTGTCCTGTATAGACGAGGGCCTTGCCCAGCGCTGCTGAAGGGGATCTGAGTGGCGTCTAGAATTCGAAGATATACATCATTATGTATAGTTACGTCTCGTTTGACGTTTAAGAGGCACAGAAATATAGTGTGCGTTAAAGCAACACTAAAGCACTTCTCCTCTGTCACAAGTGCACTATTTGTTTATCCAGCACCAGCTTTGCAAAAAACAATATTCACAGACAAGGTCGAGTATGTTGCATGATTTTATGAATGTAAAACTACAGATCCGCTACCCGATCTGGTAAACGTACTGTGTGGTTATAGCCGAAAGAGGGCCGCGAAGTGAATGCAAAAGTGCTTTTCACCTTGTTACGAGTTGATGACCCACAGAAAATATTTTGGAAATATTATTTTAAGGTACAAAAGACTCTTTAGTGTGTGTGAAATAATCCCTGTGTGTGTGTGTGTGTGTGTGTGTGTGTGTGTGTGTCCTGTGCGTAGATAAGACCTCCGCCGTGGTGAAGGCAGCCTGGGGGCCCTGGACCGGCTGGACGGAGTGCCCAGCGAAGTGCGGTCAGGTGGCCGTGCAGATGCGCTCCAGAACCTGCAATTCCAAGCCTCACCAGAGGGGGCAGCAGTGCAACGGGCCCACGGTGGAGGGAAGGCAGTGCAGAGGACCCGAGTGCCCAGGTGTGACCCTAGCCCCGCCCTCTGGGCCCACACAGACCCTAGCTCCGCCCACTGGGCCCACATAGGCCACATGCAGTCAAGCTGTTGGTGTTACTGACATTGGCCGGGTTTCCCAGATTCGTTAAGAAGCTCTTTAGTGCTAAGAACTTCTTAGGAGTGCTCTATGAACGTTCTTAGAACGCTCCTAAGAAGTTCTTAGCACTTAAATGAATCTTGGAAACCCGGCCAATGTTTATTAATACGATTGTTGTTATTAATGCTTATTAATGAGCTTGTTATTATTAATGTTTATTAATACGATTGTTATCATTAATGCTTATTAATGAGCTTGTTACATCTCAGTCACTGCCAACCCACAACCCTGCTTCATTAGACTGATTGTCATGCGGCTCTTCTCAACGTCTCTCCTCGGTCCTCAGTCCTCGATCCCCCGGCACGTTCCCACTGATCAATAAAGAACACTGGACAGACAATCCCATTGTTGCCACCCCATCATTCTGTATAGATCAGCGGGAACGAGCCGGAGGAGCGAGGAGAGAAGTTGAGAAGAGCCGATTGTCATGTTATGGCAGATGTCATTCAGCATGACACATCGTGAGAGCTGTCTGATGATTGTTGTGACATTGTTATGAGTTCTCTGATTGACAACTGTCATAGTAAGTCTACACACTGTAGAAGCCATGACATGATGTCACGTGTCTTTAAGCCAGGGGATCAGGATTTGACTGATTAGCTTCGCCGATTAGCAAGGCACTTCCTCGTCGCCATTTTCCAGAAATACATCATGTCCGGTGCCGTTTCTCCTCATGCTGATCAGATGCTGATTGGTGGCTGTTCCACTCTCAGCTCATGCACAAGCTTAGTGTGGGCACGAGCTCTCCTTCTGTACCTTACGTCAATCAGTAACCTGCCACTTAATTGGCTAAGCAAAACGGAACCGGAAACAAGCCCCTTGAAACGGCATGTTGAAGCCTAAAAAAATCGTTCAATTTTGGCATTTTTCACTAGCCTAGCATTCCCATTGAAATGAATGGGGGCGGGACTTGTTCACTTTCTCCGGTTCTTATAATACCTCCATGCTTTAAGCTGCCTCAGCATGTGATAGTGGATACAGTTAACCAATCATGCTGAGTCAACACCGTTACATCACTGAGCTGGACTGGAGGTTTATAGCCTTTTAATCACAGCATATGACATCTATTATGACAAGATTGTGATGAATTTCAGGGGTCCACTGTCACTGTTTATTTAATCCTTCAAATATTAGTATTACATCGTTTCAAGATTTTAATCTATTAACAGGTCATTAATCATTAAAAATATTGATCCATTCATTATGCTACAGAGCTTTGCGACAAATTAAACAATCAAAAACATATGATGTGTAATATGTAAATACTTAACAAATCCGGTTGCCGGGGGAACCCCCCCCCCCCCCCCCACCTTCCTGACGCTGTCCATCTCTCTGACGCGCGACTCTAGGCTGCCACCTGCAGTGCGCGGTGGGAAGGGTGAACGTGGAGTGCGACGCGTGCATGTGTGAGGGCCACACGGTGTTGGGGTCGGTGCGGAGCGCTGGGGGGCTCCCTGCCCCGGGGGCGGCCATCTTGCGCTCGGGCCGCACCCCCAAACTGCTGACGCTGTCCGACCACAACGGGCACTTCCGCGTCCCGGGGGTGTGTCCCGACGGAAACTCCTCCCTCTCCGTGCAGCTGCTGGGCCACGCCCCCTATGAGGTCACCGTGCCGCAGAGCAACGAGCGCACGTCTGTCCTGCACGTGAAGCTGCAGCGAGCCAGTAAGGACACACACACACACACACACTCATACACTACACACACACACACACACACACACACACACACACTCATACACTACACACACACACACACACACAGTCATACACTACACACACTCATACACTACACACACACACTCATACACTACACACACACACTCATACACTACACACACACACACTCATACACTGCACACACACACACTCATACACTGCACACACACACTACACGTCTGTCCTGCACGTGAAGCTGCAGCGAGCCAGTGAGGACACACACACACACACGCACACACACACTCATACACTACACACACACACGCACTCATACACTACACACACACACACTCATACACTACACACACACACACACTACGCGTCTGTCCTGCACGTGAAGCTGCAGCGAGCCAGTAAGGACACACACACACACACACACACACACTCATACACTACACACACACTACACGTCTGTCCTGCACGTGAAGCTGCAGCGAGCTTTTAAGGACACACACACACACACACACTACACACACATACACTACACACTACACACACGCTGCGCACACACACACATATACTACACCTCAGACAGTAAGGACACACACCACCTACACACTACACACACGCTGCGCACACACACACATATACTACACCTCAGACAGTAAGGACACACACCACCTACACACTACACACACGCTGCGCACACACACACATATACTACACCTCAGACAGTAAGGACACACACCACCTACACACTACACACACGCTGCACACACACACACACATATACTACACCTCAGACAGTAAGGACACACACCACCTACACACTACACACACGCTGCACACACACACACATATACTACACCTCAGACAGAAAGGACACACACCACCTACACACTACACACACGCTGCACACACACACACATATACTACACCTCAGACAGTAAGGACACACACCACCTACACACTACACACACGCTGCGCACACACACACATATACTACACCTCAGACAGTAAGGACACACACCACCTACACACTACACATCCATCCTGCATTTCAAGCTGGAGCGAGCCAGTAAGACCTCATACACACACTACACACACACACACACCACACATCCATCCCGCATGTGAAGCTGAAGCTGAAGTGAGCCAGGACGGACACACACACATACACCTCACACACGACACTCATACGCTAGGAATACCACACACACTGCAGGTCTGGCCAGGGAGAGCCATAGACAGTAAACGCATTTTAAAATATGTAACTGTTAACTGCTCTGCACAATATGTTCTTGTAGGTAATAAAATCATTACTTTAGTGAAAAACATGTCCTTTAGTTATGAGGGAACGAGCATTAACGCATGACAGTGGCAGTGCAGCAGTCTGTTATAGCTTCTGGTCTCCAGACTCTGACTCCAGAATGTTCTTTATGGCGCTCCTCCCTCAGGTGTTGATGCACGTGGTTTAGCACAGGTGTCATGACTGCCCTGTGCCCCATACGCGCCATCACTCCAAGGGATTTCCATTTCCAGCTACACAACGTATATCAAAGAGATTATTTCTGCCGCACTAAATATATTCGTACATTTGATTTGTACAGAACACATATATATATTTACACCCCTCTGTGCTGTGACTGTCAGCGTACATATGTGTTTGTTTATTTGGCTAGAAGCTCAGGCATAAGGCGGTTTGCTTATTCATTCATACAGTGGCTCTCTCAGAATGAATTTCGATGAGCCGTATGTGGACTGTGCCATGAAATAGGAAAAATCACCAGAAGGGTGTCGTTTTTCAGACTACAGAAATAACCCAGTTCGCATTACCAACAAGAAATAAATCCATGTATGCAAATAATTATAAAGCCCGCCAGTTCACCCCCCTAAGTTAAGCTTAACCTACCGGCCTGTTGATTAATGCACTAAGGGGAACAAATGGATGCGGAAATCCTATCTGCATTATATTCATGCATTCCAATATTATATTCATAATGCATTCATTTCTTTACTCATTAATTCAGCAGTCTTTAGTCATGATTCTTATGTGTGTCTTGTCACATCATCAGTGCCTATGGACACGGAAAAATCATTAATTAAGGAACATGGGTGCAGCGGTACATGCAAATTTGTGTAAATTTCACTTCTGAATGTGTTACTTTTGCACTAAACATCTTTAATTCAGACTCTGTCTCGTTAGCATAGTCCATCACACTTACCAGGTCAGCTGTGCGCTTGTTCTATGTTCCGTAGAGAAAGCATACATAGTGAAGAACTCTGAGCCCAAGCTTGTTCTATGTTCCGTAGAGAAACCATACATAGTAAGGAACCCTGAGCCCAAGGCCCGCAGAGAGGGGCAGACCACAGCGTTCTGCTGCAAAGTGAGTGGACAACCGGAACCCACCGAGTTCCAGTGGTAAGTGCAGGATTTATACTCACAATGATATTGAACCCACCGAGTTCCAGTGGTAAGTGCAGGATTTATACTCACAATGATATTGAACCCACCGAGTTCCAGTGGTAAGTGCAGGATTTATACTCACAATGATATTGAACCCACCGAGTTCCAGTGGTAAGTGCAGGATTTATACTCACAATGATATTGAACCCACTGAGTTCCAGTGGTAAGTGCAGGATTTATACTCCCAATGATATTCAACACTAATAGTTCCTTAATGCGGTAAGTTGGCTGGTTATCGCCATACTAAGATCAATCTTTTTTTTTTTTTTTAAGTATATTTTGTTGCCCTTTTTGCGGTTATTGTGATAGGAAAGTGCAGAGGTAGACAGGAAACAAGTGGGAGAGAGAGGTGGAGTGGGATCGGGACATGATTGGTTCCAGCACACGTGGACATGAAGCAGGAGATATAGAGGTGCAGGTTTCCAGCCTGAGCTGCAGGGCCAAATCCAATCACCAGCAGATCAGGCTGGGTTTACCCAATCTAGTTTTACAGTAAAGACATAGAATGGAAATGCATTTTGCCTTGGCTTTGTTGAGTAAGAAGAGTTTGGTCCATGGCTACATTGCTACCTTGGCTTTGTTGAGTAGGGTTCAGTGAATGGCCACAAAGTGAGCGTGAACCAGAAACAGGTCCGTTTCCTCCTTCATACACAAATTTCAGACTTTGAAATGACTACGAAAACATGGGCTGAAAGAGATGTGAAGAAAGTGACGCGAACACACTGTGGCACAAACCACCCCTCTGATCACCACCCCTTTCCACATGCCATGCTGCCACTTCCAGTTGAAAAGAATAGAAATAGAATAGAAAATATACTTTTTTGATTCCGTGAGGGAAATTCAATTCTCTGCATTTAACCCAATTTAACCGAATTAGTGAAGACACAGCACACAGTGAACACACAGTGAGGTGAATCACACAACCCAGAGCAGTGAGCTGCCTGCCCAACCAGCGGCGCTCGGGGAGCAGTGAGGGGTTAGGTGCCTTGCTCAAGGGCACTTCAGCCGTGGTGGACTGGTTGGGGATCGAACCGGCAACCCTCCGGATACAAGCCCGATGCGCTAACCAGTACACCACGGCTGGCCTTGCAGTCTTTGGCTGCAAGGCCAAACCAAGACAACCAGTACAAAGCCCACTTAAGTGTTATTGATGTGGGAGCCAGATAAGCACAGGGGGGCGCTAGAGGTTTCCCCACCAGTTTATCCCCTACCTACATGTAATTAAAGGGCTGTTAATGTGCCCAGCAGTTTTTGACAGATTAATGTTGCATACCTTCTGTGACAGGGCAAGGTATAATATTCTGTTAATCCATTCTGTCCTCCTTAAGGTAATGCAGTTATAAATTATGATACAGTATAAAATCTTGATGGTAATATAAATATAGTATATACTGAACGGTGTATTGAAAATTAATAAAGCAAGATAAGGGTAAAGCCCGAAACGTCTGTGAGGCGATTAAAAAAGTAAAAGGAAACTGCAGTGTGCTTGCTTTATTTATTTTCAATACACCGTTCAGTATATACTATATTTATATTACCATCAAGATTTTATGCCGTGTGCTTGCTTTATTTATTTTCAATGTGTATGATTTAGTATAAAGTAAGTTTAAGCACCCAGTTCGAAGCACTAAGGTGTTGAGCGCGCTTCTTTATTTATACTGTACGGTGTAAAATTGTGTATTGTGCTATTGTCCATATACAGGTTCCATGATGGCGTTCTGCTGGACAAGAGAACCCTAAACTACGACAGCACGCTGGTGCTGAGGAACCTGCGCATGGACCAGGCCGGAGAGTACTACTGCAGGGCCAGCGGTCCCGCTGGAGCGGTCAAGTCCAAACCCGCCACTCTCACCGTCATAGGTGAGTACACACACACACACACACACACACACAAACACACATATTCTCTCTCTCTCGTTGATTACTAAGGACGAAAAGTCCTGCAGAAACAATCAAATACAAAACCAGCAATACTCACCCCCCCCCCCCCCCCCCCCACACACACACACATGGAATACTAGATTCCAGGAAGAGCTCACTATTGATCAAGCTCTTCTGCCTGAGCGCTGAGTAAACACTGATCTGCAGAAAGGGCTTTGCATTCCTAATATAAAACAGATGTGTGGGCTGCAAAGCCACAGAGCTGAGCAGCGGTGACATTTTGCTGTTTCATTTATTTATTTTTTTCCGATTTAATTACTCCGTCTTGGGGGAACTGCAGATAATCCGACATGAATGTTGACTTTTCGTCGTACAGCTGTTTCTCATATTCCATAAGCCGTTTAATCTCTTCCATCACCTCTCTCCTCTGTCTCTCCTTCATCTCTCCTCTGTCTCTCCTTCATCTCTCCTCTATCTCTCCTCTATCTCTCCTCTGTCTCTCCTCTGTCTCTCCTTCATCTCTCCTCTATCTCTCCTCTGTCTCTCCTCTATCTCTCTTTCATCTCTCCTCTATCTCTCCTTCATCTCTCCTCTATCCCTCCTTCATCTCTCCTCTTTCTCTCCTTCATCTCTCCTCTATCTCTCCTTCATCTCTTATCTCTCCATCATCTCTCCTCTGTCTCTCCATCATCTCTCCTCTATCTCTCCTCATCTCTCCATCATCTATGAAAAGGTCAAGACGAGGCTTCCTGCGACCCCACGCCACAGCCGCACCTGATCCGCCTGCCGCACGACTGCTACCAGAACCGGACCGACTCGTTCTACTACGAGGTGGGCCGCTGCCCGGTCTCCCCGTGCGTGGGCCGTCTGGACAACGGCATCCGGTGCCGGGACTCCGTGTCCTACTGCTGCGGCGTCGCCAAGATGGAGGAGCGGCACATCCGTTGCCAGGGTTACCAGCTGCCCACCATGGTGATCACCGAGTGCGGCTGCAAGAAGTGCGTGGACACCAAGGCCATCGTGCGCGGCCGGGCCGTGGCCGCCGACACCGGGGAGCCCATGAGGTTCGGCCACGTCTACATGAACGGCGTGCGGATCAGCCGCACGGGCTACAAGGGCACCTTCTCCATCCCCGTGCCCCCGGACACGGAGAGGCTCGTGCTGACGTTCGTGGACAACATGCAGAAGTTCGTCAACACCACCAAGGTGCTGCCGTTCAACAGCAAGGGCGGCGCGGTGTACCACGAGATCAAGCTGCTCCGCAAGAAGGCCCCCGTCACGCTGCACTCCTCCGTCTCCAACACCCTCCAGCTGGGGGAGGTGGCAGGCCAGGACCCCATCGCCTCCGTCGAGGTCCCCCCCAACTCCTTCTTCCGCGAGAACGGAGAAGTGTACGTGGGCAACGTTCAGGCCAGCGTGACCTTCCTGGATCCCCGGGACGTGTCGACGGCCGCCGCCGCCCAGAGCGACCTCAACTTCGTGGGGGACGAGGGCGACACGCTGCCCCTCAGGACCTACGGGATGTTCTCCGTGGACTTCCGGGACGAGGAGGCGGGCGAGCCGCTCAACGCCGGCGAGGTGCGGGTGAAGCTGGACGCGGCGCAGGTGACCATGCCCGAGCACCTGAACACCATGATGCTCTGGTCCCTGAACCCCGACACGGGCCTGTGGGAAGAGGAGGGGCACCTGAAGATGGAGAAGAAGCGGCGCGGCAAGCGCGAGGAGCGCACCTTCCTCATCGGCAACATGGAGATCCGCGAGAGGCGGCTGTTCAACCTGGACGTGCCGGAGAACCGCCGGTGCTACGTGAAGGTGCGCGTGTTCCGCAGCGAGCGCTTCATGCCCAGCGAGCAGGTGGAGGGCGTCGTCACCACCCTCATCAACATGGAGCCCACGCCCGGGTTCTCCTCCAACCCCCGCGCCTGGGGCCGCTTCGACAGCGTCATCACGGGGCCCAACGGGGCGTGTCTGCCCGCGTTCTGCGACGACCAGAAAGCGGACGCCTACACCGCCTACGTGATGGCCAACCTGGGCGGAGAGGAGCTGGAGGCCGTGGCGTCGTCCCCCAAGCTGAACCCCAACGCCATCGGGGTTCCGCAGCCCTACCTGGGCAAGCTGGACTACAAGCGGACGGACCACGAGGACGAGCGCGTCAAGAAGACGGCCTTCAGCATCAACCTGGCCAAGCCGAGCCCCAACGCGGCCGAGGAGGCCAACGGACCCATCTACTCGTTCGAGAACCTCAAGGACTGCGAGGAGGCTCCGTTCAACGCGCCGCACTTCCGCTTCTTCCGGGTGGAGGGCGATCGCTACGACTACAACACGGTGCCGTTCAACGAGGACGACCCCATGAGCTGGACGGAGGACTACCTGAGCTGGTGGCCCAAGCCCATGGAGTACCGCGCGTGCTACATCAAGGTGCGCGTCAACTCGCCGCACGAGATCAACGTGCGCTCGCGCAACATGGGCGGCACGCACCCCCGCACCGTCGGCCAGCTGTACGGCCTCCGCGACACGCGCAGCATCCGGGACATGGACCAGGCGGCCGTCTCCGCCGTGTGCCTGGAGTTCAAGTGCAGCGGGATGCTGTACGACCAGGACCGCGTGGACCGGACCCTGGTCAAGGTCATCCCCCAGGGCAGCTGCAAGCGCGACAGCGTGACGCCGATGCTGCAGGAGTACCTGGTCAACCACCTGCCGCTGGCCGTCAACAACGACACCAACGAGTTCACCATGCTGGCGCCGCTCGACCCGCTGGGCCACAACTACGGCATCTACACGGTGACGGACCAGGACCCGCGCACCGCCAAGGAGATCGCGCTGGGCCGCTGCTTCGACGGCACGTCGGACGGCACCTCGCGCGTGATGAAGAGCAACGAGGGCGTGGCGCTGACCTTCACCTGCGGCGACCGCGAGGTGGGCCGCACCAGCGTGTTCCAGCAGCTGCAGGGCGCCCAGGGCGGCGGGCAAGGGGCGCAGACCGTGGTGACGGCCGGGCAACGCCAACCGCAGGGGCAGCGGGGCAACAGAAGGCAGCGGGGCGGGGCATCAGCGAACCTGAGGGGCAACCGTAGGAGGAGCACTCGGAACCCTGTCAGAAACACACGCGTCTGAAGTCTTAACCCCGCACACCATACGCACGTGCACACACACATACACACCTTATGATATGCACACGCACACACACACACACACATACAGACACACACACATACACACCACACGATATGCACGTGCACACACACACCAGCAGCAATGTTTTAGGCAAATACATTTCCTGGTGATATTAGAAGGGAGGAGGTAGTAACTGTTTTAATTTGTGTAATCATGTCAGGATTTGGCTGGCACACTGCTATTGTTTAGTTTTCTCTTCTGTTGTGGAAGGAGAATAGTACCCTTATACCAAATCATATTTTACTCAGATTACTCTTGCCCAGGGATGCGTTGGGATATCGTTTATGTTGAATTATGCATTTTCCTCTTGTACTGTGATAACTAATATTTAGTACTTGAAACTGTAAATACTGGTATATTTATTACACTTCATATGAACCCAGACAGATAAAAAAAAATAAAAACAACCAAAAAAAGTATTCTTGTGATGCATTCTGATTCAAACAGCCATGTTTAATTATTTAATTATTCCATCACACCACCAAGAACTTGGCTGATGAGTTTATTAAATTAGATACTTAAAAAAAAAACATTGCAGGCGATCTCTGTTGTCCATGTCAAATTAGACCAAAGTTGCGGAGGCAAAAGGTTTTCAATAGTGAGAGGAGGTCCGTGGAAGCCTACACTGTTCCACAGTACGGCTGAGAACCCCATTGGCTACGTCTGTACAGCCAACACTGCTTCACCGGACACTTGATACAAGCCTGCCGAAGCCCAGTCAAGAGATCAGTTATGAAGGAACTTTCTAGAGCTTCCACTCTCTTATTCCACCCCCCCCCCCCCCTCCATTTTCCCTCCCTCCATTTTCCCTTCAGCTGCACGAGTGTTTTTAAGAACTTTCTAGAGCTTTACTCTTACCCCACCCCCCTCCTATCAGCCTCCAGCTGCACGCGTGTCTTAAAGCTACCCCCTCTCTTCTTTTCATTTCTCTTTTTTAAAAATGCACCAAAAGAAATCCAGGTTAATCTGAAACTACATTTATTGAGCTTTTTTCTTTCTCTTCTCCAACTTCCTTGTTTTTAAAGGATGTTCTTAGCCACTGCTTGCTACTCCACAGAGAGAGCTGCAACAGGCTGTAAAAGGGCAAAGCTGCATTTCGTGAAATGCATGGGCATCATGTCAATGTGCACCTCTTGATGACTAACGGCTTGTTATGTTTGCTGTTTAATTTATTATCACTCTCAGGCCTGGCCATCGTGTAGTGTTTTAAAAGCCCTGGAAAAAAACACTAGGAACTTAAAAGCCACTTTCTGAAATGGAGGACATGTGCATCAAGATCTGTGTTTGGCAATTGTAGTTCTAGATGCTACACACCTCCCAGTAGAAAAAACAATTCACCAGGTAAGCAAAATACTCCACGTAGTAATATAAACATTCTGAAATTTCTTGCATAGAACATCAAATTAGTTTCTATGGAACTGCAATTATGAAAGAGCAATACTTTTGTCAGCCATTTTCTTTTTTTTTCTCTCTCTCTCAGTTGACAAGGGAACATGATTCTATTTTCTGAAAACGTACTTTTCATTTCTTTTGGGGGGAAGAAGAAGAAAAAAAAATAATTAGGCAAAAATGTGGGTTAAGCACAGCCACTGATGAGGACACATGAAGCACAGGACTTACTTCATAAAGCTCTTCTGTTTAGAAGGCTGGCTCATTCACAAAAAGAAAAAAAAGAAAAAGAAAAGTACAAGGCAATTCAATATATAATAATATATGTATATTTTTCTCTCTCATTCTCTTTCTATTGACCGAAAGACAAGTGGTGTAAGCAGCTCCCTCTGATGCCGCCCTCACGCGTGGCGAAGGCAGACCAAAGGGATGGCATGTTTGTTCAGCAGCCAGCTGTGCCTGGTGGCATGGGCTTGCACGAGGGACGCGCTGGTCGAGTCGAGTCGAGTGTTTGTTTGTTTGTTTGTTTGTTTGTTTTGGGGTGGAGGAATCGGACGCGAGCGGTAGGAGTTCAAGCCGTGGTCACATGAAATCCTCGTAGTCCTGTTCATAGCCGCCGCCGCCGCCACCGCCAAAGCCGCCGTAATCGTCCAGATCGTCCTTCTTCTTGGCCTTCAGGCCTCCGCCTGCCAGATTCAGATTGGTCTTCTTCTTCTTCTTCCCCTTAGCCAGCAGCTGAGACCAAACAAAGCCAACAAAACATACATGAAGACAGGAAGGGGCAGGGACAGACACACACACACACACACACACACACACACACACACACACACACACCTAAGTCATATTTGTTGGATGAACCGTGTGGATGTTTTTAACAGGGGAATGTAAGCATGAGGGCCTACATCCTCAATGAGTTAGTTATTAACGGTAAACATCCAACAGTGAAACTACAATGGAACAGTCACAACGGAGCTCAACAGCTCCCCTTAGTGAGCAACGCAAGAACTACACTCAATGAGAAACGGTAAAACTCCATCAATAACTCAGGTGGCATTGTTTTATGAGTCTTAAATTGAGCAGGTTTGGCATAATCAGATGAAGGCAGCAGCTTTAGATCCATCAACAAAATGGGAGAAATATGGCAGGTTTCGTTTTAAAGTAGGACAAGAAGCCAAAACCGCCATGCCACTAAGGCACATTACAGAACAGATAAAATATTATCCTTTCAAACCGATTTAAATGAAAATGAAAACGTTTCATCACATTTTGACCCACTGACATTACTTTCAGTTATAATGAAAGGGTGAATGAATGTCTATAAACTGGAGTAGATCCCACATTTTAATTAGAAAAAAAAAAAAGAAAAAAGACTGCAACATTTTGACCCAAGAGGGTCATTCCTTCCTGTCCAAACAGAAGGACTAGTGAACGACTGAACGTACCTTCTCCTGTTTCTGTTTCTCATTCAGCAGAACTGTCAGACTAGTGCTGACCTTCTTCAGGTCCTCCAGCTCCACTGCAGAGGAGACACACAGGAGAACAGTCATTAGGGGACACGTCACCTCTTCAGTACACCAGGCCATGCCAGAGTTCACACACCAACAACTCCCTTCTTGAGCAAGCCGTCTCTCTCACCGTCTCACTCTCTCGCTCACACACATACACACCAACTCCCTTCTTGAGCAAGCTGTCCCTCTCTCTCTCTCTCTCGCGCACGCACACACACACACACACACACACACACACACACACACACACACACACACACACACACACACACACACACACACACACACACACACACACACACACACACACACACACACACACACACACACCAACTCCCTTATTGAGCAAGCTGTCTCTCACTCTCTGTCTCCCTCACTCATTCACTGTGTCTGTCTGTCTCTCTCTCACACACACACACTGTCTTTTTGTGCAAAACAATACTTACATGAAATACAGAGTTCACGAAACAGGTTTTCCAAGAAGGTAGAATAATGAATGGATTTGTCGTACTGTGTGATTTTTTCCCTAAGTAGTTTCTCAAACTCGACAAAGTCTTCCCTAGACGAGGGATTAAGTGCGTCGATTCCAGAAACACTGTTTTTCTGAACGGCATTAGTTTCCACACCTGAAACACAAAGTGAACACACCCTTATTAAGAGCTTTGTAAACCACAGGAGCTTGCATCTTGATCTTTTTCTCTTTTAGAAGAAGCGAGTCTATAAATGTGTCAGTCTTTCTCCATACAAACTCCACTCAACAGGATCTGCATGTGGAGAAGGCTGAGGGTTCCTTTAGCAAGCTTAAAATTGAAACAAATGATGGGATCAAACATTTGAATCAGAGTGTAGCTTGCTTTCGCATCTCGTCTTCTGAAGTATGAACATAACAGGACCAACAAACGATTCTCAGAGGGTGCATGACAACCGTATGTTTTGATAAGTGCATAACAGCCTGTGGTTCTGTGACTCTCTAATTTGAGAAGCATTGAAAAAAAGGAATACATAACTAAATAATAATAATAATAATAATAAACAAACAAAAACAAAACACATGGGGTGCCTCTCAACATCTCTCCTCGATCCTCGAGGGGCGTTCCCACTGATCTATAACTAAGACTGGATAGACTATCCCATTGTTGCCGCCCCATCATTCATCATATCTAGATCAGTGAGGACGAGGATCGAGGAAGGAAGGGAGGGTGTATAAAGCACCAAATGAGAGGCACCCATGGTGCGGTGAGTGCGGACCCACCGAAAGCCTCTCTGGCCAGCTCCATGTCTGCTTCCTCCTGGGCCTGCTTCTGCCGGAGCCTCTCAGCGGACTGCTCCTCTGGGGTCAATTCCTGGGCCTCCTGAGCCTCCTTTAACTGCCCAGCGCACACACACACACACACACACACACATTTAAATACACACATATAAGACCAGGAGACCAGAGTTCACAGGGCTCTGCTATTCTCACACAGAGTGAAATGGCAAGCTTATACAGTGCTGCATGTACAGATACATTTGTTAATCAGATCAATCTATTAATCAGACCCATTTATTAATCAGATCAATTTAATAATCAGATCAATGTATTAATCAGACCCGTCTATTGACGAACTACACCAACTACCGGTGCCACAAAGGGGAAGCAGCGTTTAAAAGGACTCCAGGAAATGAAATCTAGGTACATACACTTCCCACCCACACCTCATAGCAATGAGGAAAATATGAAGTTTACAAAGCACTACATAAAACAAAAACCTGGTAGTATTAGGCCTGAAGTTTAAAATTACTTGAACTGTAGCCCACAAAGTTATGTGAAAATGTGAAGTGTATGGCCTGTAATCTAATATGATGCAGAATTAATGAGCTGGTACTGGGTGAACCTCCCTCCCCACGCCTTACGAGACGTGCTAGCAACAGGCGCTAGCGCCCAAGTTAGCACGTCCTTGTTGACACGCCCGCCTCCCAGTCCAAGGTGCTGTGCATTCACAGGTTTGAGGCTTGGCCTGTACTGTGCAGTCGTCCCAGCGGAGATTAAACAAAGCTCCGACTTCCTTTAACTAGAACGCGCGCGCACACACACATACCCAAAGGAATATGGCGGCTTTTAAATAGTGCTGTGATAATGTTATCGTTTTATCGTTTACACTTACCCTTTTCCTCAGCTCTTCTTGTTGTTTCATTTCCTTCTCTCTGATCTTTTCATTTAATTTTTTCTTTTCCGAAACTTTTGTTTCTGCGAGAATAATGAGGGGAAAAGTACACATAAGAAAACTACAATCACAAACTCCAAACTCATTGCGCGGGGCAGTGAGGAAAAAAAGTTGTGGTGTGTGTGAGTGGTGAACTTAAATAATAAACACATCTTCATGAAAGGCCCTTTTGCTTAATTTTGCTAATACAATGAAATATGGATTAAAAAATACGTATATAAATGTGTCAGTCTTTCTCCATACAAACTCCACTCAACAGGATCTGCATGTGGAGAAGGCTGAGGGTTCCTTTAGCAAGCTTAAAATTGAATCAAATGATGGGATCAAACGTTTGAATCAGAGTGTAGCTTGCTTTCGCATCTCGTCTTCTGAACTATGAACATAACAGGACCAACAAACAACTCATGGACTCAGAGGTTTACCCTGAACTCTGAGTTAACCTCCACAGGTCTGTCACCATACTATGTCCTTATAGTATGTCACAGCCCTCCAGTTAACCTACACAGGTCTGTCACTAGATAGATAGATACTTTATTGATCCCCAAGGGGAAATTCAAGAACTATACTATGTCCTTATAGTACGTCACAGTCCTCCAGTTTGTAGATTGATCACTGATCTCAAAAATCAGTCCATAAGAGTGACTAACACACTGGCGCAGTGTTGAGGGTTGTTCACATCAGGAACAATAACTATCACTACAAAGGCATCCACACTGACCAACGATAAGGAAAGTCTCTCCTCATGTTGTTGAAGGTGACGGTTTTATGTGTAATGGATCCTGACTGGCTGTCAGCTTTTTATCATTTCTCAAAATCACCCTGAAAGCGATCCCCAACGATATCATTCTTCATGTCGGTATCGTCATAGTTAAAGTGTGGATGTCGTCACTCATAATATCTAGGACGGTAGCTTTTTGCCATTATCGTTGGTGTGAACGGGCCTTTATGGACGTGTTGTAGATGTTCTCTCCTATAACTGCCTTTATGTATGTGTGTGTGTGTGATGTAGATGTGAGTTCCCTCCTATAACGGGTCTTTGTGGACGTGTGTGTGTGTGTGTGTGTGTGTGTGTGTGTGTGTGTTGTAGATGCGAGTTCCCTCCTATAGCGGGTCTTTGTGGACGTGTGTGTGTGTGTGTTGTAGATGCGAGTTCCCTCCTATAACGGGTCTTTGTGGACGTGTGTGTGTGTGTTGTAGACGCGAGTTCCCTCCTATAGCGGGCGTCTCCTGCACTTGCTCACCTGCCTTCTTGGCCTCTGCTGCTGCTTTCTTTTCCGCCTCCTCTTCCTCATCGTCCCAGTTATCCTGTGGAGGGGGTAAACAAGAGAACTCTGACACTCATAGAGGAGAGGACTCCAGCAAATAACAAACCAAAAAGTGTCTACTAAATGTAATGTAATGTAGATGAACAGGAGGCGTGAAGACTTGAACAAATTGATGGCAACATACAAAACAACAAGACGAAAAGACAAGAAAAGGAGCACAATGTATGCACCATTTCTCTGACCTATGCCACAAACCTGACAGTACAGTGTGGTGATCTACAGGTGACTGGTGAACAAGACTCACTATGACAAGCCCATATCAACCTCTAGTACCATGTATAAGGCAACAACACTTTTAAGGTTTTTTTTTACCATGTATAAGGCAACAACACTTAAGTGTTTTTTTTTATATAATATAGTATTTCAATTATACAGTTATTTCAATTACATAAGTGAGTAAGTGGACAGATTCATCAGTTTATGCAGTTTAACAGTTTTTTTGTTTTATTATTAGTAGTAATTTGTCCAGGCTATGCAATATAAAGTTATGTGGTTCAAGATTTACCTTGTGAACAATATCGTTAAAATTGTTACCAAGACTTTATTATTATTTAGTATTTACATTGACAGAGTTCTAGTTTTATATTATTTAGTATTTACATTGACAGAGTTCTAGTTTTACACCAAAAATGCCATTACGTTGATTCAAGTATATCTGGTAACGATAGGAGGCGCACCTGACGACCTGTCCAGTACAGTTTCAGATGAGCTGGGCTCACGTTCTCATACTAAGAAACGGTCAGCAAGAAAACACTTGATGTCCAGCTGATCTAACCGGGTCTAAGGCATGAAAAGGAAAGCTAGTCGTTTCCGCGGCTGTGTGAGTCGGAACGTGAAATGGAGAGGCCTCTGGAACGGGTCTCACAAAGGGCGGTGGTAACGCACCACAGAACGCGACGCTGACACCGCTGACCGCCTGATCTCAGGAATCATTTGAGATATCTCTCCGGGACGAATGAATGCGGGCCCTCTGAAGTCACACCACACAAAATGACAGTGTGAATGACGTTACGTCAAGCAGCAGGTATCAAAACCACGAGCACCCACACAGCAGGCGAGGTTTACGTGTACTTTGTCATATGGACAACACACAATCGTCCACTGCCAATACGTGCCGTCATTAACTAAAACGACAACAAGAAATGATATCGTTGAGTTGACATATGGTCACATCTGACGACTAGGAAGCTTGCTACCTACGTCAGACTGAATTCCCCATATAAGCAAAGTTAGCGAGCTAATGGTACGCAGCTAGCGACACTAGCTATCAACTGGCGGCATCATAAGGGTAATGAGAAGTTAACTCCCTTCTGAATTCTAAAAGTGTCACGACACTGACTGTATCGACTACATTTCCCCATTCGTTTCACCTGTCAGTGGATGGCTGGCTTTCAAAAATATGACATTAACAACATGCTAGAGGTCTCCAGGCACAGCATACGGAACGACAACGTGGTTGCTGGCTAACCGGCAGGCTAACATGGCAACACTTGTTAGCTAACGTCATTGTAGCTTAAAAACATGAACCCGTGCCAAGCGAAAGCTTCTATTTTTGACAGTTGACACGTACGAAGGAAGAGAGGAAAGATACATATAGACATTCCTTAACTTCCTGACATGAGCTACCGTGATCTACACGGCAAAGGTTAACTGTCTGACAACTTCTTTGCCGGCTAGCCGGTAACATAAGCCTGCTATCGCTAACTTGTGCTAGCTGCCTTTACAAGCAAACAAGAGGGATCGTGACATAAATAATACGCCTAAAACTGCCTCAGGTACTAAAACTATAATGTCTATATTTCAGAAAGGGTAACTGCGTAAGATTACACACTCAAATAGCTGGTATTCACCGGCTAACTGATAAACGTTTAATTGCTACTCTGCTACCTTCACGTCTTCATCCTCGTCCTCGCCTTCCCATTTGTCCAGCAACGCCGCTGGTTTCTTTGCCGATTCAGTTGGCTCGAAGTTCTCAGCGTCTGTGGTGAAATGTCACAAATGGAGGAGATTTTACAATAAGTTAAACGATAAACTAAATTAATCGATCATCTCACGCTTACTTTAAAGCCTAGAATTGCTTTAAAGTTAAGATTCTTACCCCACGAGTCGGAGTCCGCCATCTTGGTTGTGTGAGTTTGTTAAACTACAGGGCGAGTAGCAGTGGCATCGACAGGGCTCCACCAGCGCCGCGCGCCTTTGTGAGAATGACGGGAAACCGGCGAACGCGGGATTTGGTTGTCGGTGTGCACCTACGGTGTGTAGGCTACAGCACAGGACGCCCCCACGTGGTACAGGCAGGTTCACGGGAAGTATGTTCATGATGTGAAGAGCACTATGAAGTCTAAGAAAGTAATAAAGCTACAACTTTTGAACAGTAGAATATTAATGACCAAGCGGCCCTAGTTTCATGTATTTTCCCCTCTCTATTATGCTTTTATTTTCCTGTTCTGTTTTTTCTTTGCTTTCTTCTTTTAATGTTACCCCTGATTAATGGATGGATTCCTCATGAATTGTTTTGAACAGATGTTTGTTGTAGGCTACACAAATTAGGCCTACCAATAATAAAAAAAAAAGTAGCCTATAGTCTTAATGATTGAGAGGGAAAAATTCCCCAGAGATATAGTTTTTTATGTGAGATAGGCTACCTCCACCCGAGGTAGTCTGTAATAATGTTTTTCATATCTTTGAAGTCTATTTTCAGCAATGGAGGGCTATATATTTTGTATGCACTCATAGTCTTGCTTGCATGACTAATGTTTTTAAAGGGGGAGAGAGGAGAGGAGGGATTTTAAAGCTGTTGAGATGCTGCCATCATCATGTCAACAGGGACTGCTCCCTGCAAGTGGTAAAATGTAAACAAATATATATCATAATGTCAAGCCATTTTCCTCCAAACCAAAAAAAATGTTTGTATCCATTTTATTTTCATTTTACACGCACCATGCACATAAATACAAAATAAATAAATCAGATAAATAAATAGATACATAAATAAATAGTCATATGTGGAACACAACACAATGGTAGAATAGCCTATATGATGCTAACAACTGATAAAATAAGCAATTGCTTTGGGTACGAGAAAATAAAACCTTATCAGTCAATGTGAAAATGTAACAAAATACCTGAGAGATACGCAAAGAAACAACACTTCATGTTTCAAGGTAAAACACTGTAGACTCACTGTAGACTAAATAAACTTGATTGTAAGAGAAGTTTCTACCACAAAATAGTCTTAAACATACAGATATGTTAATAATAATAATAATAATAATAATATAAGAACAAGAATAACTTTCAGTGCTTTGCATTCATCTTCACTCATTAGCTATTTGCTTCCTGAATTCGGGTTCTGACATTTCAAAATCAAACAATACTCAACATCACATCATTCCTGGAATATGAGAGTCAGTGTAAAGTGCTGTTTTTGTAGTATATTGCACGTGTTGAGGGAGGAAAAGGAGGAGGAGGACGGACGAGGAAGAGGAGGGCCGTGCTGTATTAAGCACGGGGGGTGAAGAGGAGCAGTTGTGACAGCAGCAGCATCAGCAGTTCACCCAGGTGACACAGAGGGCACGGGAAAACTGCCACCCCCGACGACCTCCCTGTGGGCGCGCGCACACACGCACACACACACACACACACACACACACACAGAGAGAGAGAGAGAGAGAGAGAGAGGCAAGCAGACACAGGAACACACACACACAGAGAGAGAGAGAGAGAGAGAGAGAGAGAGAGAGAGAGAGAGAGAGAGAGAGAGAGAGAGAGAGAGAGAGAGAGAGAGAGAGAGAGAGAGGCAAGCAGACACAGGAACACACACACACACACACACACACAAAGTAGGATGGGATTCTGCTGTAAGCTTGCAGCTGTCACCACAGAGGCCCCGTCAGCATAACGGAGGTGAACGTGTAACAGTGACTAGCCACATACAGGGAAGGAGACATCACAACAGCGCTAGCACCCCAAGCATGAATATATACACACAACACATTTATTCAGCGTATACACAGTATAGTATGTTCCGTCTTCACAGTGCTTAAAATCTGCATCACCTCCATGACATGTCAACACTAGAGGATTATAATGCAATAGTCAACGTGGGCATGATCTATAATCTATAACTTATCTATAATTCATCTATATCATCTCAAATATGTAATAATATAATCCTACAGAGGGTGTATATTTGAGCTAGACCATGCCAAGTTAAATAGTAGACAACCAGAACCAGACGAATTCTGCTAGCTGAAAAGGGAGACAAAGGCCTCTGCTTGGCAGAAGTGCTGAAGGCTAGATAGCGTTACCTCAGAAATGCACTGGTTCAGGACTTGAGCACCATATAGATCCTTAATTGACCCGTACTGTCTGAATTCCACTGATGTATCCTACCAGGACGCGAGGACCAAATATCCTTGCTAAAGTCCACTGGTTCAGGACATGAGGACCATAGATATTCTTACCTCTAAAGTCAACTGGTTCAGGGGTTGAGGACCATAGAGATCCTTACCTCTGAAGTTCACTGGTTCAGGAGGTATCCTTACCTCTAAAGGGCACTGGTTCAGGAGGTATCCTTACCTCTAAAGGGCATTGGTTCAGGAGGTATCCTTACCTCTAAAGGGCATTGGTTCAGGGGTGGAGGACCATAGAGCTTCTTACCTCTGAAGTCCACTGGTTTATCCTCCCAGGGGTTGATGACCATAGAGAGAGCAGTCTGTTGCTCTGTGGTCAGAACGGCACGCTGGGCCGATGTCACGGCGACCGCCTGCTCATAGGAGAACATGCTTATCTGCACAGGCCGGAACACCACCTGAGGAGAGGAGAGGAGAGGAGAGGAGAGGAGAGGAGGAGAGGAGAGGAGAGGAAAAGAGAGGAGAGGAGAGGAGAGGAGAGGAGAGGAGAAGAGAGGAGAGGAAAAGAGAAGAGGAGAGGAGAAGAGAGGAGAGGAAAAGAGAGGAGAGGAGAAGAGAGGAGCGGAGAGGAGAAGAGAGGAGAGGAGAGGAGCGGAGAGGAGAGGAGAGGAGGAGAAGAGGGGAGAGGAGAGGAGAGGAGAGGAGAGGAAAAGAGAGGAGAGGAGAGGAGCAGAGAGGAGAAGAGAGGAGAGGAGAGGAGAGGAGAGGAAAAGAGGAGAGGAGAGGAGAGGAGAGGAAAAGAGAAGAGAGGAAAAGAGAGGAGAAGAGAGGAGAGGAAAAGAGAAGAGAGGGGAGGAGAGGAGAGGATAATCAGTAAAGAGAAGGAAAACACAATGAGCGTCAGATGAAAGAGTAGGATTGTTTACTAAAATGAGTTTTGAATATGTTGCATTCCAGTTGTACTTATAAGTTGTATTCCAAAATAATATTTCCCAGTTACAAGCAGGAAGTTGTAGTTGAGCAACCCCTGGAGGTGTCATTCTTTGTCATTAGCCCCGTTTACATGGACAGTTTTTTTGTCATTCCAATTAAACTATTCCTAAACTATATCTTTGATCGGAATAGCCGTTGATGCCTACTTTTCATTAGCCACGTTTACATGGACACTTCTACTCCAATTAGAAACGGAATAACACCTCAATCGGAATAAAAATGGTCCTATAAACACCTCAATTGGAATGAAAATGGTCCTATAAACACCTCAATCGGAATGAAAATGCCTGATCCGATCAGAATTTGAATCGGAATGAAAGAGGTGGTGTAGTCCGTTCCTAGTCTGAATGAACGCCCATGTATACGCTATATCTTCCCAATGAAAAGTAGGCAACAATGGCTATTCCGATCAAAGATTCTAAAGCGCTTGAAAGCACCTGATTGGGAGGATATAGCAGTCAGTCCTATACATGGGTGTTCATTGGGAGTATGGAGTAAGAGGCTCCTGTGAGTGACTCACGGTAAACTTGTCCGGAGGGATGAGGGACACGGCCAGTGGAGTGAAGCCCTCGATCTGCTCCCTCACCAGGGACGACATCTCCATGTCCGACAGCCCCACTGCAGCAGGGAGCAAGGGCCACGCAGTTCAGTTCAGTTCAGTTCAGAACACTTCAATCATATCAGCACAATCACAGAGAGTAGCAACACTTTAAATATGAAATACAGTATATGTGAATGTGTAAGTATGCTGTATAGTGTCTATGCTCAATAAACACATACTGTACATAGGCCTAGAGTACAGATAGATGTACTGCAGATGTAGTGCAGATGTACATTCAGCATGATGATGATGAATGTGAACGGAGAGCTACAGGTCCAACCCCTTCTCAGCCCCGGACATCACACACAATATCACACAGGGCGTTTAATGGCATCTGACTGACCTCAGCACCACACACTGGAACAGGGGAGCTACACCAGGCGCGTAACTGAAGCGTTCCGTTTGCGACGCATAAAATCCCTTTTTAGAAGACTTCAGTTACGTGCCCGTTGTAGCTATTACTAGCCTGTAATAACGGAACACACAGGACTCTCCTTGGGTTCCACTGTTTATCTCTATGTCAGCTCTAGTTCAACCCTGTCTCCTGAAAAAGCTGTGTAAAGCGTTAATAAGAAGAACGGACTCTGCGCCCCCTGTGTCATAAATATGGTCGTGTGTGATGAATACGTCAAAACAACACATCGTTGGCACTCTCTGGTCAGCTGTGTGGTGTACCTGCGAGAGCGCCGATCTCCAGGAACACGTCTGTTCCCCAGGAGCTGATGGCCCCGAAGGCAAGACTGTGGCTGAGCAGCCCCACTAGCGCCCTCTGCTGGAGCTCTGAGCACTGCAGCCGCAAGCGACCCAGCCACAGCACTGCCTTAC
>NC_085014.1:7706584-7709084 GCF_963854185.1 Sardina pilchardus
TGCTCCAGGCCGAGGGCCGCGTCACATGCAGACTCTCACAGCTGGGCACCAGGGCACCTCCTTGACACACACACACACACACACACACACACACACACTGTTACATAGCAGAGTTATGCCTGCAGTCCAAATCACTGCCACCACCACTGCACTCATGTGTCCTTCATCAGTCCAAACAGAGACTGTAGAGACAAAGAGGTTTGAGTGTGAGAGAAAGTGTGTGTGTGTGTGAGATTTCTCCGAGTCCTCACCCGATGCTCTGTTGTCCACTCTGAGGAAGCCCAGGAAGAACTGCAGGACAAACTGCTGTGTGCTGAACAGCTGCTCACGCTCCTGCACTGCCATGCTCTGCATACAGAGGGCGCCAAACTCACTCTCCTCCCACTGCTGCTGGCTCATGAACAGCCTCTCAATGCGCTCCTGGGTCATCACCGGCTGCAGAGAGAGGGATGGAGGGAGATAGAAGGAAAGACAAACAATGGATGGAGAGAGAGAGATAGAGGTAGAGAGGGAGAGAGGGACGGCGGAAGATAGATGAATGGATGGAGAGAGAGAGAGAGGGATACAGCCAGAGGCAGTGTGAAAAGAAGACAGAGGCAGAGGAGACAGATACAAGCAGGATAAATAAACACATAAAAACACTACAGCTAAAGGATAAACACACATAAAAAACACTTTGTGTCTCTGCTCCCTTCTACTATAAACATCACTTAATGACTAAATAGTAGCTTTTCTTTCTTTGTTTTGAGAGCGTAATCACGTCCACCCAAGATTTTTCTAGCCTGAGTGCCTTCAAATTGGGCAAACAGTGGCGATCGTTCGTGACACACATGTTTTCTCTGAACAGTTATGATTTGGTGTAAACATTCTATTGTAACGGTGATTGCATTGTTGCCTTTGTTGAACTCATGTCCAGCATCCCTATTGATGAAGAACTACCTCCTCAGGCGGTTTGCAAAGCAAACAGAAACCTGTTCTGCAAACGTTCGCCAATGTTTTTGTGAATTTGAGCGCAGCTCAGGTCTCCATCCCATCTCTCATTCAGGCCAAGAGGAGAAATGGTGCCGCACGGCGGCGATCTGTTTCCGGATCAGGGCGTAGCGTGCCGGATGAGTATCACAGAACAGTAACTTTAGAACCTAGAAGCCCAGTTCCAGAATATTCATTTCGGTATCCTCACCAACCCAACTGCTGGTGTCATATTCTTCCACACATTCACACGCACTGTGACACACACACACACACACACACACACTCTCAGAAGTGGTGTCAACATGTCTTACTGAGGGGATTAGCTGAAGTTTCTCCTTTGGCAGGAAGAACAGGAACCGTCCCACTTGGATCAGAACCTCCGGAGTCCAGTTCTGCACCGGCCTGGAGGGGCACAGAGGAGATTACATCATCAGCCCCACACAAGAGAACAGAGAGGAGGCAGAGAGAGGAGGCGCAAGAGAGCTGAGAGGAGAGGAGAGGAGGCAGAGAAAGGAGGCGCAAGGGAGCTGAGAGGAGAGGAGAGGAGAGGAGAGGAGGCGCAAGAGAGGAGAGGAGGCAAAGGAGGCGCAAGAGAGGAGAGGAGGCAAAGGAGGCGCAAGAGAGGAGAGGAGAGGAGGCAAAGGAGGCGCAAGAGAGGAGGCAGAGAGAGGAGGCTAAGGAGGCGCAAGGGAGGAGAGGAGGCAGAGAGAGCTGAGAGGAGAGGAGAGGAAAGGAGAGGAGGCGCAAGAGAGGAGAGGAGGCAAAGGAGGCGCAAGAGAGGAGGCAGAGAGAGGAGGCTAAGGAGGCGCAAGGGAGGAGAGGAGGCAGAGAGAGCTGAGAGGAGAGGAGAGGAAAGGAGAGGAGGGGAGGCGCAAGAGAGGAGAGGAGAGGAGGCAGAGAGACCTGAGAGGAGAGGAGAGGAGAGGAGAAGAGAGGAGGCTCAGGGGAACTGAGAGGAGCTGTTCTCTTCATCTTGCATATTGACAAGACTCAATGAATGAACCCTTACTGCGCTTGGATGTGAGGGGCACAAGCTGGTGAACATGGCAATTATGGCATTAAGTTGGCACGCATGGATGACATGTCCCTCCACTCTCACACCATCCAGCCCACACTAATATGAATAAATTGAAATCCTGAGAGAATACAAAGCGGAATAGAGACCGTGTGGAATCAGTCTTTATACCCACCTATAGGCTATTGCATTTCCACATAGCCTTCCTCTGCCCAAAGAACAGTTCTCCTATCTACTCAAATGAACAATTTTCCTATCTACCCAAAGGAACAGTTCTCCTATCTACTCAAAGGAACAGTTCTCCTATCTACCCAAAGGAACAGTTCTCCCATCTACCCAAAGCTGTTCTCCTACCCGAAGGTGCTGTTCTCTGAATTACTCAAGCTGCTGTTCCTCTACCTACCCGAAGCTGCTGTTCCTCTACCTACCCGAAACTGCTGTTCCTCTACCTACCCGAAACTGCTGTTCCTCTACGTACCCGAAACTGCTGTTCCTCTACCTACCCGAAGCTGC
>NC_085014.1:7714084-7716584 GCF_963854185.1 Sardina pilchardus
CTCGGGGGTAAATAATTCAGGTATTCATTAGGCATGTGCCACTCATCTCCATTGTCGGACAGCTCATCGGATCATAATAAAAGATATAATAGTCACCCACACCCACACACACACACCCACACACACACACACACACACACCCTTATTCAAGACTGGCTCTTCTTCCGAGATCAAAGATCGGTTGGAAGTGGAATTATGCAATAAGGATTCTGAGATTACAATCTCTGAGTAAAAAACATCTAACAGATTTCCACTTCTAATCAGTGTGCCTCAGTGTCTCCTGGTCAGAAGCTAGCTAATATTGAACACATGATCCCAATTAACAGACAGAGAAGCAGTCAGACAGACAGATAGACAGTCAGAGAGAGAGACAGGCAGAGTTGTGTAGCTGCTGTGTGTTCCAGGGCTGTGTGTGTGTGTGTGTGTGTGTGTGTGTGTGTGTGTGTGTGTGTGTGTGTGTGTGTGTGTGTGTGTGTGTGTGTGTGTGAGGTGTGTACCTGCTGTGTGTTCCAGGGCTGTGTGTGTGTGTGTGTGTATGTGAGCTGTGTACCTGCTGTGTGTTCCAGGGCTGTGTGTGTCTGTGTGTGTGTGTGTGTGTGTGTGTGTATGAGAGCTGTGTACCTGCTGTGTGTTCCAGGGCTGTGTGTGTCTGTGTGTGTGTGTGTGTGTGTGTGTGTGTGTGTGTGTGTGTGTGTGTGTGTGTGTATGTGTGTGTGTGAGCTGTGTACCTGCTGTGTGTTCCAGGGCTGTGTGTGTGTGTGTGTGTGTGTGTGTGTGTGTGTGTGTGTGTGTGTATGAGAGCTGTGTACCTGCTGTGTGTTCCAGGGCTGTGTGTGTGTGTGTGTGTGTGTGTGTGTGTGTGTGTGTGTGTGTGTGAGCTGTGTACCTGCTGTGTGTTCCAGGGCTGTGTGTGTGTGTGTGTGTGTCTGTGTGTGTGTGTGTGTGTGTGTGTGTGTGTGTGTGTGTGTGTGTGTATGTGTGTGTGTGAGCTGTGTACCTGCTGTGTGTTCCAGGGCTGTGTGTGTGTGTGTGTGTGTGTGTATGAGAGCTGTGTACCTGCTGTGTGTTCCAGGGCTGTGTGTGTGTGTGTGTGTGTGTGTGTGTGTGTGTGTGTGTGTGTGTGTGAGCTGTGTACCTGCTGTGTGTTCCAGGGCTGTGTGTGTGTGTGTATGTGTGTGTGTGTGTGTGTGTGTGTGTGTGTGTGTGTGTGTGTGTGTATGTGTGTGTGTGTGAGCTGTGTACCTGCTGTGTGTTCCAGGGCTGTGTGTGTGTATGTGTGTGTGTGTGTGTGTGTGTGTGTGTGTGTGTGTGTGTGTGTACCTGCTGTGTGTTCCAGGGCTGTGTGCGGGAGGCGGCGGTGGGGATGAGGCGGGGGGTGCGAGGGAGCACGCTCAGTAGAGGCGTGCTGGAGAGGAGAGGCTCCAGCTTACTCAGCCAGCCGGTCACCTCCGGAGAGCCCTAGCAACAGAGGTCAAAGGTCATCAGCACACAAACATAAACACATGAAAAGAGGTCGTCAGCAGTTTTATAAGGAACTGTCCTTTCAGGTGTTATACACTATTTTTTTTATCAAAAAATAAAGATGCATGGTGTTTTGTTCAGTTTTGTTCAGTTAGCCTATTAGCTTGTTTGATTTGCATTGAGTTCAATGAGCATCAAACAGGCTAATAGGCTAACTGAACGAAACTGAACAAAACACCATGCCTGTCTCTAGGTATGATGAAGGGTGTGTGATGATGTGGGTCAATTTTAGTTCTAAAGACCAAGGGAACTTTATCAGGATGCATAGTATTCTCGATGTCAGGTTCCTACGTCACAGTCCTCCGCCATATTGGAATTGGGGAAAGAACATCGTCTCCGCCATAGGAACCCATTCAATTTAGCGTCAAAAGGTAGTAGTCAAACTTTTAATTAACGTGTCATTTTTTAACTTTGAGTCATTATCTAGAGAGACTAAGGCCTGATATATACACAAATCGATGTCAGGTTCATGGCCGCAGCCAAATTGAAATGGGGGAAACAAAACATCTCCGCCATGCAGCGCCATAGGAACCCATTCATTTTTTAGTGAAGATCCACCGGTCTTCACGTACCTCGTACGGGCATCTCGTATAATCCAAACCTACCTAATTCGATTTGTGTATATATCAGGCCTTAGTCTCTCCAGCTAATGACTCAAATTATAAAAATGACACGTTAATTAAAAGTTTGACTACTACCTTTTGACGCTAAATTGAATGGGTTCCTATGGCGGAGACGATGTTCTTTCCCCAATTCCAATATGGCGGAGGACTGTGACGTAGGAACCTGACATCGAGAATCCTGGATCATGAAATAAGTAGCCTTTAAAAATAAAAAACTACCTGCCCCTATGTTAACCCTATGTGTTAAATTCCCATAGGGTTACATAGGGGCGACAAGATTTTTGACCCCAGTATTTTGGGAAAAACATTTATTTATTTATGATACATTATTCATTCACGTAGAAAATTGGTGTGTC
>NC_085014.1:7721584-7801584 GCF_963854185.1 Sardina pilchardus
CTGAACGGGGCAGCAAACATTAAATATGCTGCTGTTCTGTGGGCTGTAAACTACCATATTGTAGCCTACCCCATTTAGTGTTCCAGCTGTTATAGTACTCACTGTCCTACACTAAACTACCATATTGTACCCCATTTAGTGTTCCAGCTGTTATAGTACTCACTGTCCTACACTAAACTACCATATTGTACCCCATTTAGTGTTCCAGCTGTTATAGTACTCACTGTCCTACACTAAACTACCATGTTGTACCCCATTTAGTGTTCCAGCTGTTATAGTACTCACTGTCCTACACTAAACTACCATATTGTACCCCATTTAGTGTTCCAGTTGTTATAGTACTCACTGTCCTACACTAAACTACCATATTGTACCCCATTTAGTGTTCCAGCTGTTATAGTACTCACTGTCCTACACTAAACTACCATGTTGTACCCCATTTAGTGTTCCAGCTGTTATAGTACTCACTGTCCTACACTAAACTACCATATTGTACCCCATTTAGTGTTCCAGCTGTTATAGTTACTCACTGTCCTACACTAAACTACCATATTGTACCCCATTTAGTGTTTCAGCTGTTATAGTTACTCACTGTCCTACACTAAACTACCATATTGTACCCCATTTAGTGTTCCAGCTGTTATAGCTACTCACTGTCCTACACTAAACTACCATATTGTACCCCATTTAGTGTGTCAGCTGTTATCTACACTAAACTACCATATTGTACCCCATTTAGTGTTTCAGCTGTTATAGTAACTCACTGTCCTACATGCCCAGCCTCTGGCTACTCAGCCTCTGGGCAGCCTATTGAGGTCCGAAAAGGGGGCATGTCAGTCCCAAAATAGACCAAGTGAGCCGTGAGACACACACACACACACACACACACACACACACACACACACACACACACACACACACAGGTCCAGGTCTGGCGGGCGGTGGCGGGGTCCGGTTTCGTAGCGAGGTGTCTGGAGCAGGCTGTTACCTGAGCAGGTGAGAGGTGTTGGAAGCTGTGGAAGGGCAGGTAGGCTATCAGGTTGCCCGTGTCCCTGACGAGAG
Organism: Sardina pilchardus; assembly: GCF_963854185.1. Lineage (NCBI taxonomy): Eukaryota > Metazoa > Chordata > Actinopteri > Clupeiformes > Clupeidae > Sardina > Sardina pilchardus. Next base: position 7,722,647 of record NC_085014.1, read on the forward strand.
AGACTCCGCCGGCTGTCAGGTTGGCCGAGCCCACGCCGCGGGCAAACCATCTGCCCAACGCTGCCCGCCGCTCAGCACTCAGAGACGGGAGCAGGCCGTTTATAGTCTGCAGCCTAGAGGAGGAGAGGAGGAGGAGGAGGAGGAGGAGAGAAGGAGAGGAGGAGAGGAAGGGGGGGTGGGAGGAGATCGAGAGGAGAGAGGAGAGGAGATGAGAGGAGGAGGAGAGGAGAGGAAGGGGGTGGGAGGAGGAGGAGAGGAGAGATGAGAGGAGAAGAGAGGAGAGGAGGAGGAGGAGAGAAGAGGTGGAGAGAGAGGACAGACTTTGATTTTAGAGGTTCCTTTATTGACAGTGAAAAAGAAACCAAGTAGCAATAAAAACAGCCCATGTTAAAAACCTCACCCGCCCCCAAACAAAAATACAACCACACCAAATAGACCAATAACCAGAGAAAACAACCTACACGAAAAAAAAAGAAAACATACCAAAACAAACAACCAAACAAACAGACCAAACCAGGTATCAGTCACCACTGAATAGTTCAGAACAATAATTCCCCTTCCTCATCCATTGCATAAATACAACCCTCAACCACAGAGGAGAGGAGATGAGAGGAGAGGAGAGGAGGAGTAGGGAGGAAGAGGAAAGGACAGGGGAGGAGGAGAGAGAAGATGAGAGGAGAAGAGAGGAGAGGAGACAGGAGGAGGAGAGGAGAGGATATGGGAGGAGATTGAGAGGGCAGGAAACAGAATTAAAAGATGCACAGCCAGAATGAAAAGGAGAGAGGCAGTGAAAAAAGACAGGTGCAGATTGAAAGAGAAAGAGAGGTAGAACAAAATGTGGCAGTGAAAGAAAGGAAGGGTTGGGGTGGAAGAAGAGAAGAGGAAGACAGGGGAAGAAAAGAGATGGACAGACGGAATGAAAGGCAGATAAATAAGGAAGAAGCTTGTACAATAAAGGACAGATAGAAAGAGAGGGAGCAAGAAACAAGAGAGGGGGAGGAGGAAAAAGAAGAGAGAATGAGAGAAGGGAGGAAGGGAAGGAGAGAAGGAGGGAGGGGGAGAAAGAGAGAGCAAAAACAAAGAGAGGCCAGACAAGCTTAGTCATGCTTGCGTGACTGACACCCAAGACCCTCCCTCAGTTAAATAATACAACCCAAGACCCTCCCTCAGTTAAATAATACAACCCAAGACCCTCACTATATTAAATAATACAACCCAAGACCCTCACTATATTAATAATACAACCCAAGACCCTCCCTCAATTAAATAATACAACTCAAGAGTCTCCCTCAATTAAATAATACAATCCAAGACCCTCCCTCAATCAAATAATACAACTCAAGTCTCAAGAGCCTCCCTCTATTAAACAATACAAGTTGAGCAATCTCATTGTTCTCATTCTGAGACAACATCACTCTGTAATTCAGCGCACAGTCCAATCCAAACCTATCAGCCTTGCTCTGAAACCACTGAGATGAGACAGCAACACCTTTGCACTCAAGACACACTTCAATAACTGCTATTCATGGGTTTCATCAGGTCCCTTTCCACAGGTGTATAGAATCAAGCACCTTGATTATCAATGCAGACTGCATGGTGCTTGATTAATACACCTGTGGAAAGGGACCTGATGAAACCCATGAATACAAGTCTGTGCTTTCATCACACAAGGAGAAATTAGGCTATACTACATTGTATTTTGGATTGCGCACACACACACACACACACACACACCAGGCGTGTCTTACACGGAGGGGTTGCTGTGCACATGCACACACAAACACACACACACGCACACACACACACACACACACACACCAGGCGTGTCTTACTGTACATGGAGGGGTTGCTGGCCACACACACACACACCAGGCGTTTCTTACACTGAAGGGTTGCTGTGCACACACACACACACACACACACGGCGTGCCTTACACGGAGGGGTTGCTGTGCAGGGCCGGCAGGGCCTGGATGTCTGTGGGGGTGGCCATGGCGAGGAGAGGGCTCAGGTCTGTGAAGAGGCTGGCATCCCGGGCCAGGTGTGTGTGGAACAGCACGGACACCATGGTCTGCAGGTATGCGTCCGACAGCTGTAACACACACACCACACAGGCACGCACACACACCACACACACACACACACACACACACACACACACACTTACTTCACTGCTTTTTAAGCTCAACTAAACAAGGCCCTGACAATCAGTAAAATAAAATGAATTGATTTTAAATCAATCAAATCAGTATAAGTTAGGATAACACTACCATGGGATGTGTGTGTGTGTGTGTGTGTGTGTGTGTGTGTGCACAGCCGTCTCTCACGTGTAGCGTGGCCTGGTTCCTTCTGAGGTACTCCAGGATGAGCCGGAGGGTGGTGTGTGTGTGTGTGTGTGTGTGTGTGTGTGTGTGTGTGTGTGTGTGTGTGTGTGTGTGTGTGTGTGTGTGTGTGTGTGTGTGGTCTCTCACCTGTAGCGTGGCCTGGTTCCTTCTGAGGTACTCCAGGATGAGGCGGAGGAAGGTGTGTGTGTGTGTGTGTGTGTGTGTGTGTGTGTGTGTGTGTGTGTGTGTGTGTGTACCTGTAGCGTGGCCTGGTTCCTATTGAGGTACTCCAGGATGAGGCTGATGGTGGTGCTGTCCACTGCACTGAGGACGGCCTGCAGCTGGTCCAGAGGAATGTGGAAGTACTCCTGCAGAACCACACCGGGCGAGAGAACCTCACAGATCAGAACTTCAGAACCACACCGGGTGAGAGAACCTCACAGATCACAACTGAAGAACCACACAGAGTAAGAGAACTCCACAGATCACAACTGCAGAACCACACCGGGTGAGAGAACCTCACAAATCACAACTGCAGAACCACACAGGGTGAGAGAACCTCACAAATCACAACTTCAGAACCACACAGGGTGAGAGAACCTCACAAATCATAACTTCAGAACCACACAGGGTAAGAGAACTCCACAGATCAAAACTTCAGAACCACACAGGGTAAGAGAACCTCACAAATCATAACTTCAGAACCACACAGGGTAAGAAAACTCCACAGATCAAAACTTCAGAACCACACAGGGTAAGAGAACCTCACAAATCATAACTTCAGAACCACACAGGGTAAGAGAACTCCACAGATCAAAACTTCAGAACCACACAGGGTAAGAGAACCTCACAAATCATAACTTCAGAACCACACAGGGTAAGAGAACTCCACAGATCAAAACTTCAGAACCACACAGGGTAAGAGAACTCCACAGATCAAAACTTCATTGGGATGGGTGAACCCTGCCTAGTGCCTGACCTGCTGGCGAATTTGCTCAGGCTGGAAACCTGCACATCTATCTCCTCTGCTTCCTGTCCACAACCTCTGGATCCAATCACAAATTAGCTCATCCAAAATGTGCACCCGGATCGTTGGTCTGATTGGTTGAAGGACTATCCAAGTGTACAGAGTCATTTGAACGATGCCCATTGATCAGGCCTCTTGTGCAGTATAAATAAAGTGCAGCCTCCCCAGACTAATGTTCAATCTTAAAAGATTGAGCTTAGTATGGTGATCGTCAGACTACAACTTCATATTAAATATTTCATATTTTTCAGTGCTCCAAAGAACCATCGAGGCAACAGTTCTTTAAAAATAATAATTAAAAAACATTTAATGAATGGCATAATGGCATGCCATAATAGGCCCTAGCCCATGATGATCTGTGGCTCTGAAGAACCGTTTCCAATGTGAAGAGCCTTTGGCCTGATGTAATGGTACAACACAGAGTTTTGACTCTCATGGAAGCATCCATCACTTCCTGTTCTCAGTGAGTTACACATTTTAATCTGTCTTTTAATTATTCAACCTTGTGTCTTTACTATTGTGTTTTTAATTACCTTTACTTGTTTGTTTGTCTGTCTGTCTGTTAGCAAGATAACCTCAAAAAGTCATGGATGGATTTCAGGAAAGTCTGAAATGACCCAAGGAGGATTTACATTTGGGGAGTCATCTGGATCCAGGAGGCGCTTGGCGGAGGTCTGTGTTCTCAGAGTGCTTTTCTAGTTATGTTATGTGCTTTACTTTTTAATTGTGTTTTTATTATTGTTAAGTTATGTTATGTGCTTTACTTTTTAATTGTGTTTTTATTATTCTTTAGTTATATTATGTGCTTTACTTTTCCAGCTGGACCTGACTGGAGTCTCACCTTCATGAGGGAGGAGTCGTCACTGACCACGCCTCTTCCAATCTGCAGCAGGCTCGTCAGCACTCTCTGGGGAAGACACAAACAAACACTCTTTTAAAGAAACAAGTATGTACTCTTCTAAAGAAACAAGTATATATTATCTTAAAGACAAGTATGTACCCTTTTAAAGAAACAAATATATACTGTTTTGATCCTGTGAGGGATATTTGGTCTCTGCATTTATCCCAATCCGTGAATTAGTGAACACACACACAGTGAGGTGAAGCTCACAGTGAGCTGCCTGCCACAGCGGCGCTCAGGTAGCAGTGAAGGGTTAGGTGCCTTGCTCAAGTGTGTGTGTGTGTGTGTGTGGGGGGGGGGGGGGGGGCTGCAGATGGGGGGGCTGCAGAAAAAGGTGGCAAAAAGACTGGCAAAATTCTGTTCTGTCTCAGCTATCATTGGTAGTAGGCAAATATGGAGACGAAGATGCTTTGTTTATCCTTGAATCTTGAATGCTACATTAATAAGTGTGTAAGCCTAGTAGATCTGTCACCATGTCATTGACTTTTCCCACAGTGTTTGGATCTTGTATCATTTGCTTGTCTTCTGGGTCCAAATAAAAGTAATCAAATATGTGTGTGTGAGGGGTTAGGTGCCATGCTCAAGGTTGCTGTGGATGTGGGTATGGGAGAGCAGTGCTCCACCACTCCCCCCGCCCACATCTTTCCTACTGGTCGGGGATCAAACCGGCAACCCTTCGGTTACAAGCCTGAAGCCCTAACCAGCAGGCCACGCTAAAGAAAGAGAGGAGGAAAGAAATACAGAAAGAAAAGAAGAGAGGAGAAGATAAAGACAGACTCACAGAGGTAGAGGCAACAGGGAAACAGTGTGACAGGCGATAATTAAACCTATTGATCGTCACACACACACACACACAAAAGCCAGATCAACATAACAAAGAGGACAAGCACAATAAACAGGAGGTGTGAATGGCTGTGTGTGAGAACACACACCAAATCAAATGAGGCTCAGTAAATATTGCATGCGAGGGAAGAGATTTGGAATGTCCAATATCGGTGACAGTGCGGTCACTTGACACCGCGCCGGACCTCATGTCAATTACACAACAATTGTGGTCTTGGTAACGGATACGCTCAGTTAATTACCCTGCTATAATGACGGCAGATATTTTGACACGCTAGTCATAAACATTTTCCTCTGACTGCCATCATCAGCACTGTAGCTGTACTGCACCCCACACCGAAGCCACACACACACACACACACACACACATACACACACACACACACATACACATACACACACACACACACACTTCCATCATCAGCACTGTAGCTGTACTGCACCCAACACCGAAGCCACACACACACGATTAGAAAAGCTTGTGCGAAATACAAAATGTCTTCCAAGGTCAAGAGTTAGGTCAGGGATAGAGACCCCAACAATAGTTGTCATGGTAATTACAGCCCATAAATAGTTGTCATGGTGATTAGAGTGACTTGACCAGTCATCTCTAGTCTCTGTATTAACTCCTAATTCTTCATAAGTATGTCCCCTTCTTCATTACATGGTCAATCCTAACAACTACAACCATGTGATGGGCAATATGCAATATATAGTCATATATCAAATGTTTCTCACATATCACGGCAGAATATGACGCGTACGTACGTCCAAAGTATTATGTGTGGAGGAAACACACCATTATCTAGTGTGCACACTTTATGCTTCCATTTTGCTCAATTCACTATTATTACTATGACCTAACCTAAGTGGGATATGTATGCCTCTATTAACTTTTGCATGTAACTTTAATGAAAAATCACATCATTTTCAGTAACTAATGTGGTATATATTTTTTTACCTTTTATACCTTTAATCCGATAGGACAGTAGAGAGAGACAGGAAGCAAATGGGAGAGAGAGTTTGGGTGGGATCCGGAAAGGACCACGGGGAATCGAACCCGGCTCGCCGGCATGCGGTGCAGGTGCCCCAGTCAGTTGCGCCACGGCTGGGGCCTAATTCTTCTTTAAAAATCTTAACCTAAATCTTCCCCTACACATTCCCAAAAGCTCTTCCCATAAACATTCCCAAAAGCTCTCCCCCATGCATTCCCAAAAGCTCTCCCCCTATGCATTCCCAAAAGCTTTCCCCCTATACATTCCCAAACACTCTTCCCCTACACATTCCCAAACACTCTTCCCCTACACATTCCCAAGAGCTCTTCCCCTACACATTCACAAAAGCTCTATCCCTACACATTCCCAAACGCTCTCCCCATACACATTCCCAAAAGCTCTCCCCCTACACAATCCCAAACGCTCTTCCCCTGCACATTCCCAAAAGCTCTCCCCCTGCACATTCCCAAAAGCTCTTCCCCTACACATTCCCAAAAGCTCTTCCCCTACACATTCCCAAAAGCTCTTCCCCTACACATTCCCAAAGGCTCTTCCCCTACACATTCCCAAAAGCTCATTCCCAAACGCTCTTCCCCTACACATTCCCAAACGCTCTTCCCCTACACATTCCCAAAAGCTCTCCCCCTGCACATTCCCAAACGCTCTCCACCTGCACATTCCCAAACGCTCTTCCCCTGCACATTCCCAAACGCTCTTCCCCTACACATTCCCAAAAGGTCGCTCACCCCAAAGCACTGGAGCAGCACCCTCTTGTTGGTGAAGCTGCGCTCCTTCTCCATGTAGCGCTGGACCGACTCCAGCACGCTGAGGCGGATGTTCTCCGTCACGCGGACGCTGGTCATCTGGCTCTCCTCCAGCGCCACCAGCAGCACCACGGAGAGGCTGGCAGCCTGGCGCAGCGCCGACGCCACGCCGGGGGTGAGGAGGCGGTCCACGCGCGGCAGCACCTCCGCCAGGCCACAGCGCACCAGCATCTGCAGCGCCTGCAGCTCGCTCGCGCTCGCGCCCGCGCCCGCGCCCGCGTGGCACACCGCGCCAAAGTCCGCCGCGCTGCACGACCAGTTCAGACGCTGCGCCACCTCACGCACCGGGCACGGGGGGGCAGAGGACGGGGGCAGCGTTGGGGAGGGAGAGGAAGGGGTGGTGGTGGGGGAAGAGGAAGAGGAAGAGGAGGAGGAGGAGGAGGAGGAGGAGGGGGAGGAGGAGGCGGAGGGGGTGGTGGTAGTAGTGGTGGTGGTGGTGGTATTGGGGCTACTGCCGTCACCACTATCTGCCCCGCCACCAGTGGTGGTGTAGTTGGCGTAGGTGGCACACAGGGTGCCCACCCAGGCGCTGGAGCTCTCCTGGCGGAGGAGGGCGAGGACGGGCGGGTTGGAGCAGACGGACGCCACGAAGTTGGCCTGGTCGTAGTCCCAGCAGAAGGCCAGGAAGAAGGGGTCGGGTAGTGCCACCGTCCAGCTGGCGTAGTGGCAGTGCCGCGCGGGGTCCACGGCCGCGCTGTGGTTGGCGCAGCGCTGGAGCAGCCAGGTGTTGTCCAGGTTGGCGAGGAGGTTCTGCAGCACCACCCGGTCGGCGCAGACGTTCTCCGTGAAGTTCTCCGGGTCCCGGTCGGCGCAGAGCGCCACGTCCGTCATGTCCACGATCGCCGGGCGCGTCCAGTCGCCGTAGCGGCACGTCCGGGCGACCACGCGGTCGCGCTCCTTCTCGTCCTCCACGCACGCGGACGTGAGCCACTCGTTGAGCGGGTCGCGGGTCAGGCGCTCGAACAGGTCCAGGTCGCAGCAGACGTTGTTCCGGAAGCTCGGCCGGTCCATCTGCCAGCACAGGCCCACCACCGACGGGTCGACGACGGGCGCGAGCGCCCACTGCGTGTAGTTGCACCACTCCGGCACGCTGATCTGCGGGCCCGTGGGGGGCATGGGCGAGGGCAGCGTGGCGCAGAACTCCCTCACCCACCCGTGGGCGTCGTTCCTCAGCAGCTCGGACAGGAAGGTGGCGTTGTTGCACGCGTGCAGACGGAAGCCGAGCTCGTCGTGCTGGACGCAGACGGTCAGCTTCTCGGCGGTGACCTGCGCCCGGACGTCCCACCGGCCGTACGCGCACGCCTCGGCCACCAGGGCGGCGGGGTCCACCCTCTCGGGCTGCCGCGTGCAGTTGGGCCGCAGCCAGCCGTTCTCCGGGTCGGAGAAGATCAGGTTGAAGAAGTCCAGGCTGAAGCCGCACAGCAGGGCCTTGAAGCGCTCGCGCTCGAACGTCCAGCAGAGGGCGACCACCAGGGCGGGCTGGACGCTGTCGGGGCCCCAGGTGTCGTAGGCGCAGTGGCGGCGCACCATGGAGTCGCGCGAGCGGTTGAAGCAGTAGCCCCACAGCCAGGCGTTGGAGGCGTCGGCCAGGAGCGCGCCGAAGACCTGGACGTCGTCGCACACGCGCGGCACAAACTCCTCCGGGAAGTTGTCGGCGCACAGGGACACCACGCTGGGGTCCACCCCGCCCGCCGCCGTCCAGTTCTCGTACACGCACAGCAGCTCTTTGAGACTGCGGTTGGACCGGGACACACGCCGGAGACTGGTGGTGCTGGGGGAGGAGGAGGAGGAGGAAGAGGAGGGGGATGAAGAGGAGGAGGAGGAGGAGGAGGAGGATGAAGAGGAGGAGGAGGATGAGGATGAAGATGAGGAGGAAGAGGAGGAGGAGGTGGAGGAGGGGGAGGAGGAGGAGGAGGAAGATGAGGAGGGAGAGGAAGATGAAGAGGAGGAGGAGGAAGATGAGGACTCCTCCTGGGTGTCCAGCGTGTCCTCTGGGCTCAGGGGCTCCTGGCTGCAGGCGGCTTCGTCCAGGAAGGGGTCCAGCAGTGAGCGGGCGGCGTGGCAGCTGTTCCTCCACACCTGCCGCACCTGCTGGGGGGAGAGCCAGCTCAGGGCCCTGCACAGCGACGCCAGCATGGGGGAGGGGGAGGGGGAGGCGGCCTGTGTCTGCCCCTGCGTCTGCCCCTGTGTCTGCAGCAGCTCGGCACACATGGTAGCGTCCAGGGGGGCCAGGCTGCTGCGCTCGCAGCTCAGGAGAGGCTCGGAGGCGGCAGCAGCGTCGTCGTCGTCGTCGGAGGGCGCGCTGCGGCTGAACTGGGGTGTGCCCGTCTGGCACTCGGCTCCTGCGTACCCGCACTGCGGGAGCTCGGGGGAAAACAGCATGTCCAGCAGGGACTCCCCGAAAGACCAGTCCAGATCGTGCGTCATGCCCCTGAGGAGAACAGTGCACACCTCACTAGTTTACACTCTCTCAAACTTTACACCTCACTAGTTTACACTCTCCCAGTTTACACCTCACTAGTTTATACCTCACCAGTTTACACTCTCTCAGTCTACACCTCACTAGTTTACACTCTCTCAGTTTACACCTCACTAGTTTACACTCTCTCAGTCTACACCTCACTAGTTTACACTCTCCCAGTTTACACCTCACTAGTTTACACTCTCTCAGTCTACACCTCACTAGTTTACACTCTCCCAGTTCACACCTCACTAGTTTACACTCTCTCAGTCTACACTTCACTAGTTTACACTCTCTCAGTCTACACCTCACCAGTTTACACTCTCTCAGTCTACACTCTCTCAGTGTACACTTCACTAGTTTACACTCTCTCAGTCTACACTCTCTCAGTGTACACATTAAGGCATTAAGATCAATAGTCAAAAGATTTAGACTTTATATTCCTCTTTTTAGCCAACTTTAGCATGGGGTCAAACACTTATTCTCCCCACTGTGTAGGCTGCACCTGTATAAGACATCAAATATTCAGCTACTGTACATGGGTAGGCTGTAGCTGTAGCAAGAAGACAGAAGCAATCGTTCAGTGTTTAGCTTACCACATCAGGAGTTGTTTTAGATCACCTATGCACAGAAAGGATAAAAGTTACTTAGATAAAACTGTCATCTGCGTTATGCAATGAATAAACACGGGGTATTTCTGAAATCACATGTTTTAATAATATAATATGAAAAAAGCACCTTGATTACACTGCTCACTTTGGTCCAAGGCAGGGATTTCGATACCCAGTTGCAAAGCAATTTTTATAAAATCCATCGGGGTTTGAAGAAACGTCACCATGAAGCCAGATACATAAGAAACTATAGATGGCATGGTCAGATCAATGAAGTTGTTCCAAGACGAAATAAAGTTATTAGTGGCATTTAAGGGAATATTGAGCAAAGCAGTGACCAGCATGTCCTCAAACGCATTCATCTGATTGAGCGTGGTATCTTCGACTCGAAGATATGACGTAAAAAAGCTAGTACTTGTGATGGATTTCGACAGTGGACATGTTTGACTTCGAGCTGATGCCACGAACGAGCGCAGTGGTCCCTGTGACGCACTGATTACTATCCGTGTCAATTCGGCCTCAAGGCCGCAGTCTGTTCTCTCAGACAAGATACACACCAGACTACTAGGCAACTCGTTTAGGAATCTGTCTCTCAGCAGAGGCTGCGAGATGGCAAAAATGTTACTTAAGATATCGACATAGATGCTGTAGCTGCTTTGCCCTGGCGCGGAGCGCGCGCTAGCGGCCCCGGTGGTTTCGCCTTTAGATAAATCGGAGGGCAGTCCTCTGGCAGTGTTCTCTTCTTCACCATTTCCACCGGAGAGAACACGCATGTCCTTTAACAAATTTCCCAGCGTCTCTTCAAACTGTTTGTCACTTTCGGACCGCGTGTCTGCTTTTCTTTTTACAGTGCGCGTTCCTGAGTTTGTGATGCGCGTGTGCCCACAGCGCACGACTCCTACAAATGAAAACACACCAACAAAAACCCTTTACATCTTAAGCCAAATAAATGTTCACCCTATTATAATTAAATACATAGTGAAACTCTTACCCAAGATGCACACGGTGACGACAGTCAAATGACTCAGGCGCATCTTGCTAGTTGGAAACCCCGGACTCTGCTAAATTCTCGGGCACTGCCCAGAAGAGGACACTTTCAAAATATCCGGATAAGCTGATTTTTTTACACGATCCCCTCCAAACATTCTTTGTAGGAAATGTCTAGTTATTTCAGTAAAAAACAATACTGAAGATATCGACACCCTCCATTCTGAGGAACCTGCTATAAGTGGCTTACCTGTAGTGTCACCACTCAGTTGGAGTTTTCGTGCCCATTGAAGAGCTGGGTGACTCCTCTTACACCAAAAGGTGGACATTTCCACCGCCCTGTCGTATCTATCACGGCTCCCGTGTCCGCTTGACACTCTACCCCGGGAGAAGACCTAATTAAAAGACAACACCAGAAACGAGGTGCGAAGAATTGGCTGTGAACTACAACGGCCGGATTTCTACCCGGTGGCCGGGCGACGGAATGAAAATTTAATTCTCTGAGTTGACCGTCGACACTCCAAACGTTGCCGTTAACTGACACCTGCTACTAGTGAACCAATGATATTTGAGGAGGCTGAACCAAGAGGGCGGAAGAGAGCACACTCATGCAAGAGCTACAGCAAAGTTTCACATCTAGTACATTTGATTGAGGCGCTCTGTGCGAAGGCGAACACTAGACGCTTTTACGCACCCAGATTCGGGCATGGAGATAGACGCCCATTGGTCCATTTCTGTTATGCATTGGCCTATGGGCCGGTTTATAATTCAATGTGAATAATCTTCGTAAATGAGCATCATCCTCCTCGAAAAACTAGTTAATTCTTAATTAGGCCTTTTTTTTGTGTTCAACATTGAGAAGAACATGCAACACTATACTGTACTTTTAATGTCAACCCCAGGATTAATGTAGTCTGCAGAAACGAGGTGCTTATGTGCCTGAATTAAATATATTCCCCCCACCGAATTTACTACAAAAACATGCAAAAGAACAGGAAATAAATCAATTCTGAAACAGTTTTTTTCTGCAGAAAAAGTGCCAGGATTAAAATTTAATTAAGGACTTTCCCACAAAACAGGCTTATGTTTTTCTACATGCTAAAGATTTGTCCTCTACTACAGTGCCCTAGCTAAACGTCCATACACAGACAATACAGTAAGAAAAAACAAACAAAAAACACTCCATCTCTTGTAAAGTTAAATCTTCATTAATACATTTAAAAAGTAGATATGACATGCCTTTTGAAATCAAAAATACAAAAAGTTTTCCTTATTTTAAGGATTTTTTTTTCTTACATGAAGCTGCATGTATTTCCGTACAATATTACTCCATTGTACAATAAAAATGGTAATGCACATAAATGAACTGGTTGTACATTTTCAAATCCCTCCAACGCCACTTTCTTCTATATTTTTTTTAAGCATCAATCTGCTACTGCTTAGACAATTGTACAAAATAAGCTCTCTTGGTAAGAAAAGTGCCTGGGTTTTAGTCGGGGCAAGTTGCACCCATATCTTGTCCTATTAGGGGGGGAACAATTTATAATTGGGGGGGGGAGGGATGCTGGCTACAGGGCTTGGCTCTCACACATTTGCATAATCTCGTCATGATCGTTATTAGGTGCCCAACGTCCTCGCAGCGGAGGACAGCGGGTGGTCAGGGCTGAAGGTGGAGCCAGTGTCCTGTGTAGTTTTAGTCTTATTTCTCCCCCCACGTGGACAACACAACATAGCTTTCCATGTATGGCGCAGTGAAGGGTTTTTTGCAGTCTTTACACATGAATGAATGAAGGGGAAGCCTGCATTCCAAAGCGGGATCCTTGGGACCAAGCTGTCTTTTGATCTTCCGACTCTCAGTGAGGGCTTTGCTTTGGCCGAGACAGGAGGTAGATCCAGGAGACCACTCCTGCCGTTGCTCAGCAACGGCGTTCTGGAACACTGGAAACCCCAAACTAGTCGTGGAAGTTCCAGAGACGTCCACCCTCTGCCAGTATGCATTTTTGACCCACTTTACAGATACAAGTTACAAAAAAATAAAAGGAAAATGAAAATGTATATAAAGTTAATATGACAAGATAAAAACATACATGTACCAAGTTCATCTTTGTCCATAAGGAGACATACATGGTGTGAGGGACAGTGGCCCTATAAACCGTCCTCTGCCTCAACGCCTAAGCATGTCCTCCCAACACTGTAGGCCCGGCCCTTAGAGACGCACGACACGCTGGGCTGCCGACCGCCCAATAGGAGGAGGAAGAGGAAGAGGAGGAGGAGGAGGAGGAATAGAATGGCACCATGAACATGATTCTACTCAGAACAGGCGGAGGAGACGAGCGCAAGGCCCATCACTACACACACACACACACACACACACACACACACAGGCAAGGCAGAGCAATGACAGAAAGAGAGAGTGAGGCTACAACATGGACACCCCTGTTTTTAGCTTTTTTTTTTTTCTTTGTGCAAAGGACAAAGGTCTATTTGCCGTGAAGTGTCCATGGCCCTGGGAGTGATGCAGGGGGTGGTGAGTGGACAAGTGTATTCCCCGCCTTCCTAAACCATGTTTTACTGATTTCTCTCCCTCAATCCCACAAAGTTGACCAGAGTCGCACATTCAATCAAGATGCTTAGCACAATACTTGAAACTGCATTATTGTTTTGTTGTACAAACCAAGGCATTTAAAAATACAAACGTAAGTCCACAGAATAAGATCCATTTAAAAAAAAAAAAAAAAAAAAAGTAAAATAAAAACTACGAAACTTTTAAACCAGTCATGAGTCACCAGTCACCACGGTGATCTAGTGTTGACCATTGCGTCGCGCTACATACAAGGTCCGTGGCCCTTTGGAGAAGAGGGACCGGAGAGTTCCCAACCGTTCAGCACCAGAGGGCAGCCCTATGACACAAGGCTACCTGCTTATCCAGGTAACTTCAGGAGGAACCATTTGAAAAAAAATAATAATAAAAAAGAAACAAACACTTTTGACACCATATCTACTCTCAATCCAGTGTTTTTTTTTTTTTTTTAAAGAGATCGGTGAGAGCAGGCTATCTCTCTCTCTCTGTGTGTGTGTGTGTGTGTGTGTGTGTGTGTGTGTGTGTGTGTGTGTGTGGTGTGTGTGTGACCACCTCGCTTCATAGCTTGGTAACTCCCCGCGCGAGTGAGGCTGTGGTGATGGAGAAGCAGACTGGGAGAAAAAGAGAACCGGACATGGAGAACAACCGCGAAAGAGAGGAAATGGAGTGAGCATGAGGAGAGAGAGAGGGAGGGGGAGAGAGAGAGAGAGAGAGAGAGAGAGAGAGAGAGAGAGAGAGAGAGAGAGAGAGAGAGAGAGAGAGAGAGAGAGAGAGAGAGAGAGAGAGAGAGAGAGAGAGAGAGAGAGAGCGCACTACATAGGCATTCTGCAGATATACACATCACATTTAGGCTGTGTAAACCCTGCATGATCTGCCAGCGATGTGGATTTCGCCCTGCAGCTCAGGCTGGAAACCTGCGCATCTACCTCTCCTGCTTCCTGTCCACGTTTTCTGGGTCCAATCACAAACTAGCTCATCCAAAGTGCACAGCCGGATTGTTGGTCTGATTGGTTGAAGGACTATCCAAAAGCGTAGTCATTCAAAATATGCCCATTGATCACGCCTCTTGTTCTGTAGAAATAAAGCGCACACTGCCCAGACTGATGTTCAATCATGGTGACAGCCAGACTACTTCCCACTATCACCTGCAACACTATGGAGGCAAGTCAGATCTCTTTCATACACCTACAGCCGGGGCTACACCTGGTGCACAGGTTGAAGCGGTACAATATTTTCCAAAGACTGATGTCATTCTTTTCAAATGTGCGCCCTGCCATCAGGTCTGGTGTGGCCAGTGACCACTGACTGTAGTGTGGTAGAGGTGAGTCAATGCTGCAGACACTCCGCTAACCAACATTTCAGCCAGCTGTCTGGTGGAGCCTACCTGTTAGATATCACATATCCAACACACACACACACACACACACACACACACACACACACACAGAGCCAAGTCTAAGGACCAAAGTCGGGAGAACTAACAACCGTAGAGGTCCATTTTTACACCGTCACCTGTTCACAACACTGCCATTATTCCTACTGTTACAAGTACATCAACAAGACCAGACCAGATGACGTGGCTAAACGGCCCGGCAAATCATTACTCTCTTCCGTCGAGATTTGAGGGAGGGTAAATATACAAGAAGGAAAAAAACCTCACAGGTTGTTCTGTTCACAATCAAATATCACTTTTTTTATATATATATAAATGACTTCATTCGTTTTAAAAATAATAATAATGATAATATAATAATAATAATAATAATGGGATCATGGTTTAAACAAATACAATCTTTAACCCTGTCAACAATTTTGCTACTTCAGAGCCGGACCAGCTAAGCTCTCTGTTACTGTTATGTTTCCTTTGTTTCTCTCTTTTTTAAAAAGAAAGACAAAAGACAGAGTCCTCTTCTGCAGTCACCAGCAGACACACTGTAGGCGATCAGACGGGAGGAACACAACAAACACCGTTAGAGTGCACGAGGCTTCAGCACGGGCCAGCACACCAGAATACTACACATGGAGGAGACACAGTTACAGGAATGCATTACACCATGCTGGGGGGAGAAGAAAGGCTGTTTTCACTCACTCTCTCGCTTTCTCAAACTCACACACTCTCTCTCTCTCTCTCACTCTCGCCCACACACACACACACACACACACACACAGATGTTCCTTTGCAGTACTGGCCATTCCTGTTGAGAGTGGGGTGCTGCTGAAGAGGCATGGCGGCCCGTGTGTGAGAAGAGGCGGCGTCCTCCTCCTCCTCGTCCTCCTCCTCCTCCTCCTCCTCCTCCTGCCCTCTCCTCCCTCCAGACCTTTACACATTCACTTCATCCAAATCTCTGATGGGGTGAAGGGGATTGTGGGAAAATGAGTTTTCCTTCCTCTAATTGACTACATTTCTACAGGTCACGGGGGGGGGGGAGTGAAGGAAGGGTGTAACCCCCATCAATCAAGTCAGTAAGTCAACAGCTTGTTGACACAAAATTCTGTTTTTGTTACTTTCGAATGCGTTCTTTGTTTTAAAAACAAATGAGGGACTACAAAAGAAAATTAAAAAACGGTAAAATTTCAACAGCAACAGCAACGCTGTGGTCGGAATCCAGAATCGGTCTGCTTGTTTTTTTTTTTGTTGTTGTTGATTTCCTTTGTACAGGTCTGTTTGTTGTGGTTAGAGTTGTTTGTTTGTGTTTATTACTTCGTGTCCGTCAGAGAAGGTCCGTTAGAGGCGGGAGTTTTAGTCCGGAGGCAGCAGGTCGTGGAGACGGAACCTCTCCCTTACGTGAGGCCGGACATCCTCATTCTGCTCCATAACACCATGGATGGAGGGAGGGAGGGAGGGAGAGGGAGAGAAAGTTTAAATTAAATACTCGCAATACTAAAGGTGATCACAGTTAACAGTCAGACTTAAAATACCAAGACAGACATAGTATGGGTTTAGGACATTAAAAACAGGGCGAGTGACCTCATCTTCTTGCTTCTCTTGCTCTCTGTGTGTGTGTGTGTGTGTGTGTGTGTGTGTGTGTGTGTGTGTCAGTCACAGTTAAGCCACACTTGAGTACACTCACCAGCTCAACTAGTTTCTCCAAGAAAGGAACCAACTTCTGAAGCTCGCAGTCATTCCTGTCCATGAACCAACTCTCGATCGGGATGCCATTAGACAGCTGTTGGGAATGCACGCACGCACACACGCACACACACACACACACATTGAGAAACAAGAACCCCTAGCCTGCAGCCATTAACACCAACTAATGACTGTCTGTCAGTCTAATTGGCCGCCTCACCATCCACACAAAAACATCAACACAGTTACACTTTAGCAGATTAAAAGATTAATAGCACAATTCATTTGAAACAATTTTGGCTATCGAGTTGTGTCGTAAGGTTGGATCAATCTAAGCTCCTGGCTACCATACAGCTAATGTGTGCTGTGTAACACGGCGATGTATAGTTTATGGAAACTGTTGTCAGGCCCAAATTACAATAAAAGCCAGGGAAGTTCACAACGTAGCGGAAGACACATTAACGCTTTTTGGGTGCACAAAAGTAATTGGCGGGACAGGAGAGAGGGGAGCGATTTGAGGAGCAGAGGTGAGTCTACTGGCTCATCTGGTAAGCAACGTTTGAGTCTACTGGCTCACCTGGTATGCGAAGGCCTGCGGGGAGTTATCGATGATGATGGTCTTGGACAGGTCCCTACCGAGGATGTTCAGGTCTTTGATGTAGTTCCCCTGCACGCACACACAGTGCTCCCGAAACAACCGGTGTCTGCCAGGACGAGAGAGAGAGAGAGATGAAACACGCTGGGAAAAGGGCGGATGAAGAGACAATCTGGAAATACAGCAAGAACTGGACTGGGAGTGAACAGCAGCAGCATGGCACTGGACTACTACTGCGATCCAGTCCTGTCAGGTCATCAAATCTGTTCAAGATGCCGTTCAGATGTTAATCCATTCCAGGCAACTGGATTATTACTCTCACTACCAGCTCTACTGCACACTCCAACATAACTGGACTATTACTCTAATATAACACAACTGGATTATTACTCCAACATAACACAACTGGATTATTACTCCAACATAACACAACTGGATTATTACTCTAATATAGCCCAACTGGATTATTACTCTAATATAACACAACTGGATTATTACTCCAACATAAAACAACTGGATTATAACTCCAACATAACACAAGTGGATTATGACTGTCAGCTCTACTGCATACAATAAAACAACTGGTTCAGGTCCTTCGGGGAAATGATTAGTCGTTAATCTTCAATCACTGATATCAATATATCAATTTATCACAATGGCATCACTTTACACACGTGTGTGTGTGTGTATGTGCTGTCCATGTGTGTTGACTGAGCTAGAGGCCTGTTAGTAGATCAATAAAACGGCACGTAAGCGCGCAGGAGCGGACGAGGCAGAGGAAAGGAACCGGGACAAGCTCAATCAATCAGCACAAATCTTAGGAAGGAGATGAATAATTCACACCGAGCATGGAGCAGGACACCCTGAACACACACACACACACACACACACACACACGCACGCAATCATTCATCATTCTCACACTCTGGACTGTAACATCATCTCCTGGCACGTAAAAGGCCAAAGGTGGGGCAGGGTCAGGTTACCCGGAGACTGACACACACACACAGTCCAGGATGGGGTCAACACCATCTGATAACACCTCGCCGACAGACCCGGTGTTTAGTCACGACCTGCCGAGGGACAAAGCGGCAGCAAGGGGCCTGGGGGGAGCGCTTGACGCCGAGGAGAGGAGAGAGAGAGAGAGAGAGAGAAAGACAGAAAGATAGGAGGAGAGAGGAGAGGAGAGGAGAGGAATACTAACCTAACCAGCTGTTTCTTGGGGTCGAGGATGTTGAGCAGTTTGTCTGCGTACACCTTCTTAGAGGCCGTGAAGAGGATGATCTACAGGAGACAGAACGCACATGAATCATTAACACATATGGGATAAGAGGGATCAGGGCTTACAGGAAAGGAGCCTTTCTGGGCCTGAAGTTGAGAACACATCAAAGGCGTTTGTATATTATAATTATTTTCCAGTCGTATATAGCCTTGCCCAAGCACAGTTCTTAAGAACTTTAAGCCCTAAGACAATGAAATACACAACAAAGTGTGCTAAACATACAAATCAAAATCAGGCAAACAAACACTCGAACAAACAAAGGGTGTTGTGGATTGAGAGAACCTTCTGCCCTAAGAAAATTCAATACAAAAACACACACACACACACACACACACACAACAAATACAACACAAAAACACACAAACACACAAACACACAAAGGGTGTTGTGGCGTGAGTAAAGACAGGAACCCTTACCTCATAAATCTGTGACATCCGCTCCAGGAACTCCCGAAAGAACGGCCTCAACCGCACATACACCTGTACACAGACGACACAAAACACAGACACACACACCTCAACGTCACCTCCACAAAACAGCCCTGTCCACTCTCTGCTGCAGACAGCAGATTCCACATATCTACAACACCTGCCTTGCACACCCTGAGGCCTTGTTGTTCACACCGGAGAGAAATCAGACATATTCTCCAAGGCAGATCCTTATTGATAATCTTCACAAAGGACACCAGCCTCCCTAGAATATTCCTTGCCATTGGCTACAGTCCTTATCAGGCAAGTCTAAACGATTAGCCATATCAATCTAACTTAACTAGTCTGAATTACATGGAGCATCACAGACTCACTGAAGCATTACCAATGGGAGTCCCTGAGATGGCTCAAGGTCATTCAGTGGGATGGGGCGTTCATGCAGCGCCATCGCCCTCTAGTGGTCATAAGAGGAATGTGTGCTGAATGAGTCCAGCATGAGTAAGAGGTTTACACTGTGTGTGTGTGTGTGTGTGTGTGTGTGTGTGTGTGTGTGTGTGTGTGTGTGTGTGTGTGTGTGTGTGTGTGTGTGTGTGTGTGTGTACCTGGTATATAACGTCTTGGAAGAGGACAGGAAAGGTGAGTGCTGCGTCCTCCAGCTCGTTTAGGCTACAATGTACTAGCGTCTCATCCTGCAAACACAACACGGAGCAGAAATGCAATGTGTTACACACACTTATACACACACGCTATATCTAGGAGCAGACATATCTGAATGAACGCCTGTTCGCCATGCTCTGACTGAATACAAATATATTTTACACTCCCACCCACCACATAACTAGACCACACGTCACATCTACACACACACACACACACACACACACACACACACACACACACACAGGTGCATCGTAATAAATCTGTCCGTCGGGCAGGACATCACCGCTTTAAATTTAGCCCCACGTCACAATTCTGGGTGTCTCTGGCACGGAGTCAAGTGGGCAAAAGGTGGCAGAACGCCATTATAACGAGGAAAGGAAGTACTCAGCGGAGGCACCCCGTAAATTACTGCTGTAGTTAACAGTTATTTATACGGGGAGGGATCAAAGCACACTGGGATCAATCTGCATTCCGCAGGGGCTGAGAACTGTAGCAGGGGACAGTGGCGGAGCTGCTTCCCCCATTCATAAAGTGCAGCATCACACAGCCCTACACACTATGGAGGGAGGGAGGGGGGGGATGAAGGAGAGAGGGGTGGAGGAAGGAAGGGAGGAAAGAGGGGGATGAGGGAAGGAAGGATATACGGACCCTTCCTTATATCCTTCCTTCCTTCATTCCTCCATTCCTCCTTTCATGGAACCGGGTGAGAGAAAGGTAAGATGACTCCAAGGTCCACTACATGTGCCCAGAGTGTTGTACAGGCCTCGGAGAAATCAACCCAACTAGACCCAACCCAACTCAACCAGACCCGACCCAAATAGGCCCAACCAGTACTCAACCAACCTAACCAGGCCCAACACAACTAGGCCCAACCCAACTCAACCAGACCCGACCCAAATAGGCCCAACCAGTGCTCAACCAACCTAACCAGGCCCAACACAACTAGGCCCAACCCAACTCAACCAGACCCGACCCAACTAGGCCCAACCACCCAGTCCCAGTCCAGCCCAGCCCAGTCCCAGTCCAGTCCCCCCTCACCAGGTCGAGCACCAGGGAGAACTCTGGCGTGCTGCGGGTCTTCAGGGGCAGCGCCGGCTTACGGGTCAGCTGCTCCTCCGTCAGAGGGGGCACGTGCTTAATGAAGAAATACCTACAGAGGAGACACACACACACACACACACACACACACACACACACACACACACACTGTTAACATACACTGAGAGACAAGCACTGGATGCAAGAACGACAGATCCTAATGAGCATGATCTACTTGTTAACGGTTATTCTCAAATTCTAAAGAAATACCTACAGAGGACACACCCACACACACACCCACACACACACTTGCTGTTAACATACACAGAGAGACAAGCACTGGATGCAAGAACGACAGATATAAACAAGCATGATCTACTTGTTAACTGTCATTCTCAAATTCTTAAAATGTACTCAAGCAGTGTGAAAGAATGTAGAGAGAGAAAGAAAGAAAGAAAAAAAGAAAGACAGAAAGTAAGTGTGTGTGTGTGCGTTTGTACTCACGGGTCAAAGACCTCCCAGTCCTCCTCGTAGGAAGCCTCTGCTGGGACGGTGGCAGGGACCTCCACATAGGCCACCTCCGGAACTGTGTCCGGGGCTGGAGAGGGAGAGGGGGAGAGAGAGAGAGAGAGGGAGAGGGGGGGAGAGAGAGAGAAGGGGGGGGGGGAGGGAGAGAGGGAGAGGGGGGGAGAGAGATAGAGAGAGAGTAAGAGAGGGAGAGAGGTGTAAAGAAAGGGAGAGAATGAATGGGCCTACCCAGTGTTCGGAGGTCTGATATTTCTCGATTGCTAAGTATAACAGACCACTGTCAAGGAAAATGGGGTGGGGTTCTCACCTGTGAGGGGGGGCAAGTCCGCGTCTACGGCAGGTTCGGCCTCCACAGGGGGCTCGTCTGCGGGCGGCGGGGGCCGGAGGGGGGGTGGGTGCAGGTCGGCGGGGGGGTCGGCGTCAGCATCGGCGGGGGCGGGGTCGGGGGTGGGGGTGTAGAGGGGCGCTCGGACGAGCTCTGCGGAGGTAGCGGTGCTGGTGGGCGTCTCCTCGCCCTGCTCCATGTCCAGGGCCTTCACGATCTCCTCCGCCTCCACCGCCTGGTCCGGGGAGTCAGAGCCAGACGTGCCTGGGGGGGGGGGGGGGGGGGGGAGTGAGGAAAGATGAGAGTAGAATAGAGTAGAGGAGAGGAGAGAGGGAGGATGTGAGAATAGAAGGAGGAGGAAGAAGAGAGGGGGGTAAGCACAGGTAACGCAACAGCACATGCATGGATTAAAGTGAAAAAAACTCATCTGACTGAAATTTTTTTGTCCAAAAAAAAAAAAAAAAAATTGACACACGCAAGTGAGGCAAATCAAAGGGCCTTAGCGCAGACCTACATAAAATAGGGCCATACAGACTAATTGTACCCTCCGTTTACAAGTAACACATTTTAAAGTAGGCCTAGCTATTCAATACTGCACACTGTTGCTTATTAAGAGTGCTCCGAGGGCCGGCCATAGCCCGTTGCCCCCCCCTCCCCCCCAAAAAAAAATAGGGGGTTGGGGGGAGTCACTGTCACCCCTGAGAAAATTTATTAAATACTGTTATGTAAATGCATAAATTCTGTGCATTTTCAATCAGAGATTAGGGCCAGCATTATGCCTAAAATGCATGTATGTCTCCAAAACATTCCTCACCAGACATGCATGAAAACAATTAAAACTCACAGCCATAGGTTAACCGTCAGATAGGCCTCTGTTATTGAAGATTTGGAATAATTGATTTGAAATGTAATATGCTAAAGAATTCTGATGTTTGCTGATGTCAGGATATAATTTGGTGTAACTTTACTTAGTGTGATTACTGTAGGTGACATGTTGTTTAATTAAAGGTGCATGTCGCTTTAAGACGTTTTAGTTGTTGGAGAACGTGATGCACGGCAGAAATGTTAGGAGTTCCACGGTATTTCTGACCGTGTTGGTCGTGTCAATTGTATGAGAACTGTGCTGTTTGTTACAATAAACATCCAAGAATATTAACTGGAAGACAATACGTTTTTATAAGAACACGCGTCAGTCATAGGACTCCTAATATAAAAGTTTCGTTTCTTGGAAACGGACCTACGACTTTCTCTTTGAAGAAGACAAATTAGGCAAACTGTATAGACATAGCCTAAGCTACTGGATCCTTTTGAATTGTATAAATTAACCTTGTTGGCTTATTATAATTATTTTTAGAGAAATTAGCAGTTAAACTAAACAGTAGGATAGCCTAATAGTGGCGTGGCGCAGACACACACTTTTCCGTTGTCTGTCTCTGCGTTTCGGGCGCACCCGACTCTATTAATATTAATAATGACCGAAAGTAGGCTATAGCCATGTTCTTTTTGACTATTCATCTTTAAGCTCCCCAACACTGCCGACCTCTAAGTAGTCTAATTTGATGAGATCGGGGAACTAGCAAGTGCGGACAAGAAGTCATCGCAAACAACGCAGAACTTTGCGCAGCTAGTGCGTGGATGTCTGTCCTGAAGCTATTCTATAGCTTACTATTACAACTGGCGAAACTACTGTTTATTTTCATTTTACTTTTATGAAGAATAATTAGCCCAAATCATAGACTAATTAAACCGAAAAAACGACAGCTTTCCTGAACTTCTGCAACGCTTGTCCTACAAACGCCTAGTAGGCAATGTTAAGCATGCGGCTCCAAAGTAGGCTATAAATCAAGACTGTTCTTTCATCTGTTTCAATTGGCCTTTCTCTCGTTTATTATTGTATCATTATGATGATGATGATGATTATTATTAGTAGTAGTAGCAGCAGCAGCCTAATAGTAGTAGCCTAGTAGTAGCCTAATGTTCATCAACGCAGTTGCACGACCGCATTTATTTATTTATTTATTTTGCGCACAACGAAGATTTTAACATAGGCTAAAACACAGGCCTATCACAAAACAGGGTTCAACAAGAGGTGTAACCATCACTGCAGCTTGCAAGGGAGGTCGCGCCGCATCCCCCCCCCCAAATATTTTCTCCCCGGATCTGCATCAATCTCATGATTGACCTAGCGCCTCCGGTTGACGGAAATCCGTCATATGACGGAAAACTTTAATCCATGCACATGGCATCAGCAGGCCCTGACAGGCAACATGCAGAACAAAACTCACATATGAACCAATAGAACTCTGAAGTTCGCCTACAAAAAGGATCCAAAGCTGCCATCTTTGTCCATATAAGGAGATCCAGGAGTTAATTGAAGCTAACTGCCTATGACAAGTTGCATGGTAAGTTAGCTCAGGGGTAGCAAAAATCAAAGTGTGCCATCTTCACCTACCGAAGATCACAGTACCACTAGATGGCAGTGGACAAAACTGTGTAGCGAAAAACGTCTGCATTTCCAATGTCATCATCCCCGCGAGAGTTTAACAGGTGCGATAATTGAAAATCCCCATGTTATTTTCCCATAGAAAAAATCTCAAGATACCGGATCTCCTTATTTGGGCAAAGATGCTTTTTTGTAGGCGAACTTCAGAGGTCAATGGCAATCAAGCAGCAAAGATATTGGAGTAGCTTGGCTGTTGCCCGTCACTGGAATTGGGTATGTGTCTGTGCATGAGGT
The DNA here is from genome assembly GCF_963854185.1 of Sardina pilchardus. NCBI lineage: Eukaryota > Metazoa > Chordata > Actinopteri > Clupeiformes > Clupeidae > Sardina > Sardina pilchardus. The sequence continues at coordinate 7,746,862 of NC_085014.1, forward strand.
GATGCTCTCTCCCCCTCTCCCCCTCTCTCCCTCCCTCTCCGCCTCGTGGGACTCACCGTTCTTGTTTGCGGGGGAGAAGTAGTTGAAGACGGGGGAGAAGATGGTGTCCAGGAGGGTGGTGCGGGGCGGACTGGTAACCGTGTCAACCGCCTCCTCCAGCTTCCCATTGGGCTTGGAGCCTTTACTCGTGTCATGGTTAGTTGCCTCTGAAAGTACACACACATACACACACACAAATTCAATATGTATGTCCACCACTTTTCACACCTTTAACACTTTAACTTTTGATGATCATTTATCAGTTAGAGCAGGCAACAGCACAGCATGTCCCTCAGGATCAATGAAGCATCATTCATTGTGTTTATGACTACTGCAGTCTGCTACACGGCGTGACGCATGAAGTCGATGCATTCCCTCCGTCGGTTGTCTTGACGCGCTCCAGTCCAGTCCAGCCCATAATACTTTAGGGTATATCGCTGACGCTGCACATCTGCCCTACTGTGAAAGGAAGCCCTTCTGGCACCGAGCTGCCATTGACGTCAGAATAAAGCGAGTTAGCGGCCACTGACGGCCGGACACACACACACACACACACACTGGACTCTTTTATGCTTCCCAGCATCCCTCTCTGGACGCTGGCACGTGTCCAAGCGACCGTCGGACCACGAGAATCGCATCACACCTCCTCTCGTCTCAGCTGAGTGTGTGTGTGTGTGTGTGTGTATATATGTGTCGTGGATGACCCCAGGGACTGCAGGGGTGTGTGTGTGTGTGTGTGTGTGTGTGTTCTGCACCCAGCCCCGAGAGAGAGGAGAGAGGGAGTTCAGCAGCTGTGGCTTCTCCAGATCCGTTTATTCAATCACAGATAAATGGCCTTTAACAGAACAGTCCTCAGGCGTTCACGGGGAGAAGTCCGTCACCAGCAGAGCCACCCAAAATCAGTACGGCAGCCATGAAGTGAAGCTAGCAGAGAGACATGTGGCCATGAAGTGAAGCTAGCAGAGAGACATGTGGCTAGTAGAATATGGGGTGAGGTGAAGCTAGCAGAGAGACATGTGGCCATGAAGTGAAGCTAGCAGAGAGACATGTGGCTAGTAGAATATGGGGTGAGGTGAAGCTAGCAGAGAGACATGTGGCTAGTAGAATATGGGGTGAGGTGAAGCTAGCAGAGAGACATGTGGCTAGTAGAATATGGGGTGAGGTGAAGCTAGCAGAGAGACATGTGGCTAGTATAATATGGGGTGAGGTGAAGCTAGCAGAGAGACATGTGGCTAGTAGAATATGGGGTGAGGTGAAGCTAGCAGAGAGACATGTGGCTAGTAGAATATGGGGTGAGGTGAAGCTAGCAGAGAGACATTTGGCTAGTAGAATATGGGGTGAGGTGAAGCTAGCAGAGAGACATGTGACTAGTAGAATATGGGGTGAGGTGAAGCTAGCAGAGAGACATGTGGCTAGCAGAATATGGGGTGAGGTGGGAATTTCAGCCTCACCCCCGTTAAAAATGACCTCCAGGGAAGATGACTCAGAGGTGAAATGGTGTGTATGTGTGTGTGTGTGTGTGTGTGTGTGTGTGTGTTTTCCTCAAGGAAGCTTTTACGAAGGTGAGGTGAAGTAAGATGAGGTGTGTCTATGTACATGTGTGTGTGTGTGTGTGTGTGTGTGTGTGTGTGGCATAGTGGGCAAGGAGTTGGGTGAGAGGGGGTGCGTGTGTGTGTGTGTGTGTGTGTGTGTGTGTGTGTGCGCTCACCCCCATTGACGGAGCCTCTCCTGCGCACCCTGGTGTATGTGTGTGTGTATGTGTGTGTGTGTTAGGGATGCAACGGTTTTCAATAATTTATTGAACCGTTCGGTTTGGCCTGTTCGGTTCAATAGACTCACCTAAACCGCAATATTTCGGTATACGCGACATTAAACTTTTTATTTAATACAAGGTTATTGCACGCGCGTAGCCTGGGAGCGATAGCAAGGAGTGCTTAGGACCCGGGGGATGAGTTTTCTCTGACTGTTCAGCTTGCCTCTCGTCAACCTTGCAACAACCAATCAGAATTTTACTGAATTTCCCAAGACCCAATAAGCACGTTGAAATGCAAATGAAGGAGTCATGTGAGAAGAAACAAACTTTACCGGCGGCTGCACGATCATGGCGACATTCGAAGTAGCCTAGCCTACGAACAAGTCAAAAAGACCGTCAGTAAACAAAGCACAGTGTGCAAGCACTGCTTCACAACGATCACCTAATAAAGGTAACACATCCAACATGTCGGCCCATTTGCGCCATCATCACCCGGCTGTAACCTTAAGTGGAGCAGCACGGAGAGCTAGTTTGCCACCGAAAACCCAACCATCCATTGCTGCAGCCTTTCGGCAACAATATTCCTATAATTCCCAAAAACACAAAGACATAACGAATGCGATTGGCGTGTTCATAGGAAAAGACATGATGCCCTGCCTATACGGTGGTTTTGGGTATGGGATTTCGCTACATGATAAATGTTCTCGATCATCGCTTCAATATCCCCTCCGGCACGCATTTCAGCAGTAAGATTCCTGAACTGTACGAAGTGTGTAAGAGAGAAGTTGAAAGTGACTTTTAAAGTTTACATTTTATGCAACCTACTTAATATTACAAAAGGGCTATATGTTCTGTAAGACAACAGGTAAGGGATAATCAACGACGCGCCGTGCGTTTATAGGAAAATAATGCACGTTCGAAGTGGTAATAAGGACCCGACGCCGCAGGCGGACACTTCGATAAGTGCATTATTTTCCTAGAAACGCACAGGGCGCGGAGTTGATTATCCCGCTTATACCACTGCTACTATCATTTTCATTTATATTGCCGCTGTCTTAGATGCAACATTGCTGTTTTTACCGTTACATTCACATTGGCGAATTAATATTCAAGTGTAATAAGCCCAAAAGAAGGGAACTACATAGCCGTGCGGTATATAGAAAAATAATGCACGTTTCAAATAGCGCACCACAATAGGACATTTGACCAAGCAGTGGTATAATCAGTAGTCGAGTTGAGGGGGGATGAGGAGGGATGGCATCCCCCTTTGGAATTGATATGGTCAAAATCATCCCCCCTCTGAAACGGCCATCCCCCTCCCCATCCCCTGTAATTTTTCAATGAGTGTGGAAATATCACCACTATTTCATTTTCAACATTTAGCTTTTGCACACATCGAGGCTAAAATACTATGTACGAGGGGCATGCTCCTCCTATTGTCACGGCAATCAGCGAAGCATGCAGCCTTCTTTTATTGTCTATGCGCACGACAGGTGATTTCATTCAGCAGCATCATGGCCAAGCGACAAGCAAAGTTTGATCTAAGGGACGTCGGCTTTATTAAGAGGACAACACGTTGATGAATTAGAAAGAGTACATTTATACTCAAACCTGAAACGCCCAGTCTCCCTTGTTTGCTAAAGTGAAGGTTCCTAGCCCGCTAGCGAGAGCTAGGTGTTCACTCCAGCTGTTTCTGAACAAACTTGCCATAATGTAATTGGAAAGGATAGGCTACCGTAGCGGCTCATGGCGAACGCAATGTTGTCCAACTTTTTAGGTCATCTTATTGAGAGTGATGTATGAATGCATCCTCACTCACACGAAAGAATAGTTTTGTAGTGTGCGATTCTGCAAATAGACAATGTCACGAGGTGGCTGAAGAGACAAACGTCTCTTCATCTGTTCATCTTTAGAATTATTATTCCGCTGTGCAAGTAGCCTAGTCACAAAGAATAGGCTACGCTTTTGTTTTGCATTTTTAAAGGTAGAACGTAAGACTGAGACTGAGCTACAAAGTATCCCACCAACATTGTTGTGTGGCAATTACAGTTTCTGTTCTAGGCTATTGTAGCCTATGGTGGTAGAATTCCAGAGTGAAAGCAAAAAGTTTCAACTTTTTTTGTTCGTTCCATTTAACTTGGCTAGATTGGTAATTCTAACAAGTCATCGTTGAATGCATTAAAATTGATGTCTGGTTCACTAATTCAGATCTGATAGATATTTAGTATATTTAAGTGATAATACTCTGAACTGGGATCAATTTTAGCAACTCAATGTAGACATGATCTAAAATGTTAGTGACACATAAAATGTACATGAATTGGAAGAAATTTAGAATTTGCCAATGTTCAGCAGGTCACACTATAAATGGACTAGAATACAGGAAATTGCATCTTAAAAATTAAAAATTTTCTGGGGGAGCAGCCCCATACCCCCCGCAAGACTAATACCCAGATGTGCATTTTAAAATCCACCATCCCCCCTGCCATTTTTTAACAACTCGACTACTGGGTATAATAAATAAATAATTACACATTACTTTATGCTGCACTTCACTATGGATAATATTGCCTGTTTATGACAGAAGGCAATGATGGTGTTCTTTTCTTATAATACATTTTTGTGATTCTGCTTCATCTGTGTCTGGCTATGCATTTAATATTTTCTCTGCAAGTGTAAGTAGAAGCACATTGTTGATTTGAAATAGAAAAGGCAAATATAACCTCCTGTATGCTAGAGCCAAGATAATATTGATATATTGAAACCGAACCGTTACCGTGGCCCAAAAACCGTGATACAAACCGAACCGTGGCAAAACTGTACCGTTGCATCCCTAGTGTGTGTGTGTGTGTGTGTGTGTGTGTGTGTTCACCTCTCCTGCGCACCCTGGTGTGTGTGTGTGTGTGTGTGTGTGTGTGTGTGCTCACCTCTGCTGCGCACCCTGGCGATGCTCTTCTTTGGCCGCGTGCCCGTCTGTGGCGTGGAGGTGATGAGGTCACAGCTCAGGCGACTCCTCTTGGCCGGGTTCTCATGCTCCACCTGCACACAAGATCCGACAACAGAACCCACTTTAGAGCTCTTAGAACATAGCCTAGTGCTCGCAGAACATCACATCCGCAAAGGAGGATGGTAAAGAAAGTGCCATCCATGAGCCCAGTGTTGACTATGATGACAAAAACCCTCCCCGAGTTGTGCCCTTTATCATTACTTTCAGTTACAACTAGAAAAGCACTGGTGCTGAAATAGACTATGTGAGCCTCCCTGTCTCCCTGGCTCCATGAGCGAGTCAAACAGAATGAATCTACAGTTGGACGCATATTGAATTCAGACTTATAATAGAAATGTGTGCAGGACTCTGACCCACCGGTACTCCTCTAGTACCATGACACTTGAGACTCTGGACTCAGTTCTAGGGATACAGCAAATCATCGATTTGACGTCATCTATTACATTAATCCGCAACTATTTTAGGCATCCAATCATCAGCTTGCGTCATTCATTTAAGGAAAAATCTGAGGAAATTCTCTAGTTGCAGTGTCCAACTTTATTTGTTCCTCTATAAGTCACGTCTCTGGTGTGTAGACAATAGTGTGTGTGTGTGTGTGTATGTGTGTGTGTGTGTGTGTGTGTGTGTGTGTGTGTGTGTGTGAGTATGTGTATGTGGGAAATTGAGAGCGTGTCCAGCTACCAAACCTCACAGCTGCCACCTTTGCTTCCTTCTTCACTACCAGTGGTCCGTCCTCTGAACCACACAATCACAACCTGTGTCAGCTGGTTAAGGGTAGTCTGGCTATAACCATACTAAACTCAATCTTTTAAGATTGGACATTAGTCTGGGGAGTCGGCGCTTTATTTCTACTGCACAAGAGACGTGATCAATTGGCATCGCTCAAATGACTCTATACGCTTGGATAGTCCTTCAACCAATCAGACCAATGATCTGGGTGCGTCTTTTGGATAAGCTAGTTTGTGATTGGAGACAAAGGTTGTGGACAGAAAGCAGGGGAGATAGATGTGCAGGTTTCCAGCCTGAGCTGCCGGCAGGTCAGGCAGGGTTCAGCCAGCCTATATGGACCAGGCATTTGTGGGCATAATCTTGAGCTTTAGGAAGCCCACTGACCAGCACTGTTTTCATCATCTGCTGTCATTTTATCGATCAAACAACTACTTGAGAAAATAACTCCCAGATGAATTGACTATGAAAACAACTGTTAGTTGCGGCTCAATTCCATCCTACAGTGCCAGCAACAGCCCAGAGAGGTTGTCAATATGAACTCTTAAGCTGCTCTTACTGCTACCGCCACTACTACTACTGCAACAACTGCATTAGTGTCCATTTACAGAGGATTTAGGATCTCCGTTGTGTGTGTGTGTGTGTGTGTGTGTGTGTGTGTGTGGAGGAAGAGAGGGAGGGAGAGCAGGCTGGGTTGTGTGCCAGCCTGATTTGAGACGGCGCGGCCGAAGCTACTCGCTGGAATGCGTCCATGCAATTAGGCCGAGCAGCGCGAGAACAAAGGCGGCCTTCTGCTGTAAACGTTCCCTTAATGCCGTGTTGTCACTGAGATGATTAAAACCATGCTGCTCTGCGCTGCTCGACGCTACGCTGGACTGTGCTGGACAGCGCTGCTTGCAAGGCTCTACCAAGGCACAGATGGAGCTCCTTAAAGGTGCAGTGCACCATCCTAAACCCCGATACACTTTCTTCTGAGCCAAACTCCAGCTAAACTCTAGCTGTCGGAAGTGCAAGGTTTACAAAGGCTAAAGGTAAAGTAAAAGTAATGTTTTGTGCAATGGTGGTTATCAAAGGTGAAAAGACCATACACAACTTTTCATTTGTAAAAATCATGTATAAGAATGTTTCATTAGGAAACCAGATAGTTAGGCCTATTTAAACAGATAATGCCCCACACCTTCATCCAAAATGTTATGGGAGAAAGTTTTTAAATTGTGTTGGTTAAAAATTACTACCTGTATCGGCCGATATCAGTTATTGAAACTCTCAAATATGGATATCGGTATCGGTCTTCAAAATCCCAAATCGGTCGGGCTCTAATGCTAATGCACTTTTAAACTTAACCCCTTCATGGATGGGCTAGCTGTGAACCGAACTGCCCCTCGGGAACTAATAAAGTTATCTGAATCTGAATTTGCTCATTCAAGCTCTTATTTAAGTTCTTACACGGTTCTCCTGACATTGTAAACGCAACGCAAAGAGGCTCGGACTGAAGAGTACGCTAATCCAGACCATCAACGCTGTGCTTGAGGAGGATGGATGGAAGGCCGGATCATCAGCTACATTCAAAATCACACACAACATTTTTAATAGAGAGCCGAAGTCCCGCCCTTCTACTTCCGGTCTATGGGACCTATTTTACGACTTTTAATGCACGGGAGTCAATGGAGAGATAACAATTATTTTTTGGTCCCGTTCGAGTTGGACCGTGCATTTCACATATGATGTGTGGGAATTTAAAAGATAATTTTTCACATGAATAAAGTTCTGTTTTTCGTTAGACTTTAAAAGTTATGTAAGTTTTGTGCGAATCCGTTCAGTGGACTACATATCTCGTCTCAAACAATGCACGTCACCAACTAGCAAACGAGAGGCTGGCTAGTTAGCTAGCTATTATGCTAGTTAACGGTTACATCTTGCTGCCAGCTAAGTCACTAAACAGTAGTGTTTGTACAGTCTATGAATGAAATTCAACTTATCTGATGTGTTTAATCCTCTGACTCATGATATTTTCATCGGCAAGGGGGAAGCTCAAATAAGACCTGTTGCTGGCGCCCGTGGCTGTGAATTGGTCTAACGTCACTGACGCGACTCATGTGTTTGTAGTCGTTGGAAACACGATCTTTCACAATGTTGTAATTCACTAGTTACGACATACTTTTCAAATGTCTTTACATGAAAAATTGTCATTAAAATTGACAAACATCATATGGGTAACTCAAGGCACAAGATAATCGGGACCAGAAAATAATTTATCTTTCTCCATTGACTGCCATTAAAAGAAAATCAAAAGATAGGTCCCATGGAGGCAAACGGAAGGGGCGGGACTTCGGCTCTCTCAAAGCTGGACATCTTACTATGAGATATGTCACCTCCGAGGCTGTGGCATTATTCAACTCTGTTTAGTAAACAGAAACTCCGCCTCAGCTATTCCACAGCTTCAAAGTCCACAGGCAGCTGGCTGCACGCTGCATGCTTGCTCAGGCCTCTGCTACCTAGTGCCATTATGCAGGCGAGCACTCTAGAACCCGCAGCTAAAATTAGAATGCCGCCAATGTTCTCAGACAAGTGGCTGCATTCCGCCGCTCAGTTCTGGGGGGTGGAACACGACACCAGCTCCTGACAAACTCTGAATTTACATCTTAAATCTGGAGGCGTGGGCTAAATTAAGGACTGCCCAGAGGCAGGGGAGTGGACAGTGTGTATGTCTGTCTGTCTACGTGTGTGTGTGTGTGTCTGTCTGTCTGTCTGTCTGTGTGTGTGTGTGTGAGAGTTGTGTAACAGAGCCCTAAAAGAGTTCTCAAACCTTCTGAGAGGGACAGTATAGATTTGGATTCTTTTTTTCAATGCTCAGCCATAGCTTTAACTATAGCCAACTATAGCTTCTTTTAGCGACATATTTAACAATACATTTTGCATTTCTTGTCTAAACATAGTCAAACTTCGACACGCAGAACCACGCTGAGTAATGGCCCATACTGAAAAAGACAAAGACCTAAGACACTATTCGGTGTGTGTGTGTGCGTGTGTGTGTACCTAAAACTAAGGCTGTCACATATAAACAAAATAATATCTTGAATGCAAGACTTACAAAGAAAACCTTACGCCTCACAAAGTGATGAAACATTACTGGGACAGACGAGGCTTGCCAAGCGAACATTACGTTCCATAATACGTTTGTTTTACCCCACCCGCGTTCAAACAAATGATCACATTTCAAATACAACGAGTGCCCTACCCTTGCTGATCATGGAGGTGGTCTAGGGATTGGGGATCAAGGTTACAAAAGCATTATTATGTGCAGTCACGCCACAGGGGTCCTGGAAGAAGAAGCCACTGGCTAGATGCTCTTGGGCTGGAGGAGGCTGCACTGGCTAGATGCTCTTGGGCTGCAGGAGGCTGCACTGGCTAGATGCTCTTGGGCTGGAGGAGGCTACACTGGCTAGATGCTCTTGGGATGGAGGAGGGAGGAGGCCACACTGGCTAGATGCTCTTGGGCTGGATGAGGCTACACTGGCTAGATGCTCTTGGGCTGGAGGAGGGAGGAGGCCACACTGGCTAGATGCTCTTGGGCTGCAGGAGGCTACGCTGGCTAGATGCTCTTGGGATGGAGGAGGCTGAAGTGGCTAGATGCTCTTGGGCTGGAGGAGGCTGAAGTGGCTAGATGCTCTTGGGCTGGAGGAGGCTGAAGTGGCTAGATGCTCTTGGGCTGGAGGAGGCTACGCTGGTGGGGCAAGGTGCAACTGCCAAGGTCTACCTCTGGACTGGAGGCCTCTTTAAATAAAAACTTCCAGCCACCTAATAGATGTGATGCGCGTGTGTGTCTGTGTGTGTGTGTGTGTTCCTACATATGTGTGCATGAATGTGCACAAGGCAAGCATGTGCATGCATGTATGTGTGTCTCCATATCGTTGTCTTCCTGTGCCTTGACAGTGTTGTCTGTGTGCATCAATACCTTAACAGCTTTGTCTGTGCGTGTGTGCACGCGTCTGTCCATACCTTCACAGCACTGTCTGTGTGTCTGTACCTTGAGAGCGTTGTGTGTGTGTGTGTCGATACCTTAACAGCGTTGTCTGTGTGTGCGTGCGCGTGTGTGTGTATCTTGACAGCATTGTCTGTGAATGTCCATATCTTTTTTTTTTTTTAAGTATATTTTTTGGGCTTTTGTGCCTTTTTTTAATTTTGACAGGGCAGTAGAGAGAGACAGGAAGCGAATGGGTGAAAGAGTCGGGGTGGGATCCGGAAAGGACCACGGGGCGGGAATCGAACCCGGGTCGCCGGCGTGCGGTGCAGGTGCCCCAGCCAGTTGCGCCACTGCTGGGGCGTGAATGTCCATATCTTGACAAGATTGTCTCTGTGTGTGTGTGTGTGTGTGTGTGTGTGTGTGTGTGTGTGTGTGTGTGTGTGTGTACCTTGACGGCGTTGCCTCTGATGATCTTCTTGATGGTGGAGAGCAGGCCCTTGCCCCCGGCGGGACACGCGTGCACCTCGGAGTGCTTCCGCTTCTGCCGCGAGGGCCGCGCCGCGTGGGCGGGGCCTGTCTGCTGAGACGCCTTGCGCATTCTCAGCCTCATGATGCGAACAGTCACATGTACGACTGAGAGAGAGAGAGAGAGAGAGGGAAGGAGAGGGAGAGAGAGAGAGAGAGGGGGAGAGAGAGAGAGAGAGAGAATTAGGAAAAAGAAGAGAGCAACAGATGTTATTGCAATTACTACAGTTAGTAGTTATTTCAACTCCACACACGCAGCAATACCACTCTCCACACACACACACACACACACACACACACACACACACACACACACACACACACACACACACACACACACACACACACACACACACACACACACACACACACACACACACACACACACACACACACACACACACACACACACACACACACACACACACACACACACACACACACACACACACACACACACACACACACACACAAGGGTTTAAAATGTGCACTTGCCCCTCGACAGGTAAATAAAATGAAAGGTCATTCGCCACTGTAGTGGGTTGCTGATATAAGATTGCTTCACTGTACACGCAACAGTGTGTGTGGTTTTCTTAATTCAGCTCCCGCCGAATTTCTGAGCAGTAACGCCGGCTCACACAACATGTGGGTTACGCTAACTCCCGCCCACTCAGGCGACACGTGTGTGTTACACTCACTCACTCTCGCCCGCACCTGCAGTGTGTGTGTGTGTGTGTGTGTGTGTGTGTGTGTGTTACAGTCACTCCCACCCGCACCTGCAGTGTGTGTGTTACACTCCTTCCCGCTCACGCAACGTGCGTGTGTGTGTTACTGTACACTCACTCCCGCCTGCTCATGCAACGTGTGTTTTTCTTATAAAACAAATCTGCATGAAGACACGTAGGCCTACGTTTGCAAAGAGGAGAAACAATTTCATTTGATTTACAATGAAATACGTTACGTTTACTTTACATGTTACTAATGAGTGGTTTTGGTTGTTGTTGGTGGCGTTATCGCATTCCTCAGTTACAATGCACAGTTATGACCTCGTGATTGAGAGCTCCTGTGCATTTAAAAACATTGCGACGTGAAATGCCACAACACGGCTTGGAATTGTTTGTGAATAGGTCTTAGTGAGTTAGGAGGAGTCCTCTTGACTTCTTTTAAGCGGTCCCAGACTAAGGTGCTACTTTTAGGGCTAAAATGCTTCATGAATTACTCTGAGTAAAAAAAAAAGTGACACGCCCACCATTTATCCTAAATTCGCCATTTAGGAGCTACGTTAACTTTAAAAATCGTTGTGAACATGGCCCCAGAACTTCTAACAAAACTACTCATTACACAAAAATAATAACGTTAACATACTAGACAAACCAAAACATCAACATTGGTTATTTCCAATGACTACCCAGGAAACCTCACACTTTAACTAACAACATAACTTCAACACAACCAGGATGTAATATATCCGTGTCAGATTTCAGTTCTTGGGCAGAGCATCATTTGCTAAAGTGAGAGAGGGAGAGAGAGAGAGAGAGAGAGAGAGAGAGAGAGAGAGAGAGAGAGAGAGAGAGAGAGAAAGAGAGAGTGTGTGTGTGTGTGTGAGTGTGAGTGTGTGTGTGTGTGCACATTGAAACTAAGCACAGAACTTCTCTTATATGTTCCCCCACCCCTGCCTGTTACATAACCGCGGCCTGAAAATGTGTTCCCGCATGTCCGCGACCTGTCAGGAACTCAGCCAGGCACAGTCCTGCCTGCACCATCTACACACACACACACACACACACACACACACACACACACACAGAGAGCAACATCTGCAGCAAATCAAGACTACAGTACTGAAAGCGCACACACACACACACACACACACACACACACACTTCACTGTAACATTAGCATCCTGTACACAAAGAACCGCAGCAGCACGGTTCTGTGAGAAACTAACTGATGACCTCAGAGCGCTCCCATCCCCTCTCTGTGCTACACACACACACACACACAGCTCCCCTCCTGTCTCTGTTCTGCGCACACACACACACACCACTACAGCGCTCCCATCCCATCTCTGTTCTGCGCACACACACACAGCGCTTCCATCCTGTCTCTGTGTCTGGTTGCACACATACACACACTTCCATCCAGTCTCTGTGTCTGGTTACACACACACACACACACACATCCTTCCCTCCTGTCTCTGTGTCTGGTTGCACACACACACACACACGCTTCCATCCTGTCTCTGTGCTGGTTGCACACACACACACCCTGCCCTCCGGTCTCCGTGTCTGGTTGCACACACACACACACACACACACACACACCCCCTATCCTGTCTCTGTGCTGGTTAAACACACACTTCCATCCTGTCTCTGTGCTGGTTGCACACACACACACAGCGCTTCCATCCTGTCTCTGTGCTGGTTGCACACACACACACACGCTTCCATCCTGTCTGTGCTGGTTGCACACACACACACACACACGCTTCCGTCCAGTCTCTGTGCTGGTTGGCAACATTACAGGCAGCCAAGCAGAGCAGGAGTAAGAGGCAACCCAGAACTCTGTGTGTGCTCTGCTGTGCACATTTGTCTGACAATAGGGATGGCGAAATTTAAAAAAAATCTTTACCGGTTACCGAGCCTCCTTAACCGGTGGTTAACCGGTGATCGAAAATTCTATAACGGCAGTTATGGACCCCCTGTCCTGTCGCGCGTCGTTTTCTACCAGTGAAACAAAGTTATGCCCCCAAATTAGAATGGTTAGGCGCATTACAACGTCGCTTTACAACGTCGACCTTCTATGCAATGCGACACAGAGCTTGGGCTATAGCTCACGTAGCCTACAAAGTCACAAACAAAAAGCTGCTAGGTCACTATAGCAACCGGTAAACTGTTCGTTTTCCGAATGACTGTGAGCTCTCCCGAATGACTGTGAGCTCTCCCACAGCAGAGCCATGGTCTGTGCTGTGGTTGTTGTGCTTAATAAATTCCACCACGGGACGGCTCATGCTGACAGTTATATTTTTTAGAAAGGCTATTGAGTGATCATATCGGCCCATATAATAGCGTACAACACCAATAACGTGTGTGTGTGTAGGGCGGGGGGGGGGGGGGGGGGGGGGGGGGGGGGGGCGCGGTTAACCGGTAAAAAAAAATTTAACCGGTTACCGTACATCCAGTCGACTACCGGTTAACCGGTTACCGGTTAACATCCCTAATTTGTCATACAGCTCAATCTTCTACTGGAGAAATACACATACACACACACACACACACACACACACACACACACACACACACACACACACACACACACACGGTAGTATAAATGGCTATTCACTTAGGGTGCAGTTGATTTGCTTTCATGACGCATGCACACAATAATAGGTATACTACACTAAATGTGTGTATGTGTGTGTGTGTGTGTTTGTAACCAGCACAGAGACAGAATGGGAGCGCTGTAGTGTTGCCTGTGTGTGTGTGTGTGTGTGTGTACTGTGGGTTCTGTCGGCACATGCTTTGCTGAAGGGCTGGGCTGGTGGATAACAACACCATGACCATGGTGGAAAGCTGGGGATGGACCTATCAGTGTTATGGATACTGCATCAAGATTACATTTGATTTGCCTACATGAACAGAAGACAGTCATCACTCATGCAATGTTACACTGCACAAAGCAATGGGCAAAATCAGTAGGCTTCACCCAACTCTACTTCAGAGGGGTACATGCACAGCATGAAGCTCTGCCACTGAGCTGGGACTACTGGCATGATCAAACTGCAACCGGTGTGTGTGTGTGTGTGTGTGTGTGTGTCAGTGTTTATGATTGTATGTGAGTGAGACAGTCTGAAAGACAGTGTGCAAATGTGTGTGTGTGTGTGTGTGTGTGTGTGTGTTTTGAGACATAATGTGTGAGTATGTGAGCGTGTGCCGTTGTGTGTGTGTGTGTGTGTGTGTGGTGTGTGTGTGTAGTAGCCTCAGGGCTTCCCAGTAATGGGACCAGCCGGGTGTCAAGCTGAGCAGGGACACAGTGGGGGGACCGGCATGCCGCAACAAGTCACCAGTCCTAAACAGCAGCAGATATTTGCACACACACACACACACACAGAATTACATCCTCCTTCCATCTGCAAATCAGCACTACATCACACACACACGTATATGCTCATTCATAGGAAACACATCTATTATTTTAACAAATGCACCAGCACGCAAACAGGCACAACCACCACACACATACAGCTTTCCAATAATGTGGGCACATAATCGCAGACAGACAGTGTACGCACCCCCCCCACACACACACACACACACACACACTCTTCTACCCGCAGAGTCCTGTGATCTGGCAACTCCTCACACATGCAGGAACAGCGGCCGGCTCAAATTAGGCTGCAGCATGCTTGCTGTGAGCAGGAGGGAAACACACGCACACACACACACCTCTGTCGGAGTTTGGGAGAGAGAGCACAGATTTGTAGCTTGAAGACGCTCCCTGTCTTTTTTCTCCTTCTTTCCAATCCATCAGAAAGCATGACTCATCCACAGCTTCTAACACACACACACACACACACACAGTGGCTACCAGCTCCAACAACGCTACATTCATATCAGTAAGGAAATGGCTGAGAGTATATATACACAATTACTGCAACATATCTTACAAGGAGTCATTTTTAATATTTAATTTCATTTTTAAAAGATCCATTTGTTCTCAGACAACATTAGACAAAGCCTACATCACAGTCCTGCAGAACATACTGTCCTCTTTCCGCTCGCGTTCAGATTATTCCTCTTAAAATTACATCCAGCTGTTACACACTCTGAACAGAGGGAAATGACACCACACATGCGCTTGCTCACTGCTAGACACACACACAGACACACTTGCATAGAATACCACTGTATTGTTGTAAGGGGGGGGGGTGGGGGTGGCGGGCAGTCCAGTCTGCCCGCGAGGCGAATTAAACACTCAATAATACCCAAGACCAGAGATGATTCACCGCTGCCTTTGGTCACGCCGACACACACAGACGCACACACAACCCATGCGAGCGAGCAGCACACTGGGAGGTGTGTGTGTGTGGGGGGGGGGGGGGGGGGGTCTATGGAAGCAGAGGGAGATCTCTATGAGCTTTTTATCAACTGGACCTTCAAGATGCAGTCCTTGATCCTGGCGGCAGATGGCTGATTTTTGACTGCTAATATTTTTGGGAAGGAGCGTACATGCACACAGAGGAGAGAGAGGACCTTGACGGAGAACTCACAGCATCTGATGAGAGGTCCTTTGGGTTAGACAGTGTCTTTAAATTTGAAACTGAAAGTAAGTCTGCAATATCCAGATGTTCACAGGACTAGTTCACTGAATCACGCAATGCAAGACGAGATTAAACTTCTGTGCTGGATCTTTTGCATCTTCCTTAGACTGTACCATCTCAAAAGTTGTAAGTAAAAGTTTAATGACACAGAACAGAAGTGTTCCAGTTTCTGATCCATTTACCCATCCAAGACATATGATTCCTAAATAATGTGGACAGACCAAACATATTATATTACACAATATTCAATATAGCCTAATAAAATAACTAACTATCTGAAGGAACACGTTACTTAATGGTTAGTTGGGCTCCAGTTTAAGGAAAGTTTCATTTATTTAATTATTTATTTAAATCTCAATCCATTTTTGGTTAACGCATCATACATGCTTAACTGATTCAAAAACAATGTCGAAGGTTACACACCCCACCTGTTGGAATAGACAGTTTGTGCCGTGCCGGTGCCAGTGATAAACTGGCAGGACAGAGCAATTATTATTACATCGGAACCCTCGCGAGTTGCTTACCAGCATGCCGATTCCTAGACTGACCGTAAGTTAGATAGCCTACCAACAACTTCTCGGCCGCAGGCTCAGCTATTACAAAGTAACACTTCAGTTCCGCTTATGGGACAAGTTTGTAAAGCCAAAAATCACAGATACCGGTTTGGGAGTCCAAGTGACCACGTAGCAAATTGCTGCAAAATAGGTTTTAATGGCTTCATTTTAAAGCTGGCTAGCTTGCTACTGCACTAGAAAGTGGGCGGGAAATCAGAGACTAGTACAAACTGGAGATAGTGTCAAGACGGATTGCTTATTGTTGAAGACTGTCAAGACAATCAAAGCTTCAATGAATTCTGTTTAACAAAATGGTATTTCCAAGACTGTTGCAATTTAGTCAAACACAGAAATTCCCTCACTCCTGGAGTTAACGGTACTTTCAAGTTGTTAGCTCGACAGTTCGAAGCGTTATCAAAGTGTTTGGTAGTGTCTAACCTTATTCCCTTGAATATATTAATTTATGAAAATACTATACATCCCGCACATCGCCGCGAAATAGATAGTTCAACAGCTTGAACATTTGCAGTTATGTTCGTCGCCTCCCTTTACTTTGATGGGACAACTAGGGCTGGTTAGCTAATTGGCTATCCCTTAGATACCGTGCTACCTTGTTGTGTCGCCTGTGGTATCAGAAGGTCTATGGTCGCGACATGCAGAATGGAGTACCGTTGGCAAGGTTGCTAACTAACATTATACTTTCCACAACTGCTAAGTTTATACCTGTTTAGATTACTTTTCATAGAATGACCAGAAAATTGGTAAATTTGGTGCGTGACACCAAAGATGAGACAAGGTAACAATTTACGAGTCGAGTTGCCCATCACTTCTACAAAGTGAAGTTAAGTGGCTATGCTATCCACCAGGTGCTAAATTACGTTAGCTTATCCATTTGAAATAAGCAGGCTAGCATGGCTAGCTAATGTAGGGCTTCAGTCCTCGGATAGTCAACAGCGTCTGCTTTAAACTAACCTGGCTAGATTAAGGCAACAATGTATGTTCCTGCCAACGAATAAAATGTAAACTACCTCAAGCATGTCATGCACACGTTAAAAGAGCATGCGGTCTGGTAGGTTGGTGAAAGTAACTTAGCTTCCTAGCCAGCTAACGTTACGCTGCCTCGATAGGTGAAGTGGGATAGAACATGGGTAGGACAAGACGGGAGCAAAATATTTATCTGTTACGTTAGCCAGCAACGACAACCACACTGGCCACTACATGCATTACACAAAAATAGACGTACGAGTTTCACTTACTTTACAAAACTCCAAAGTATCTCTTAGACGAGATATGGGGATACCCTTAGCTGTTCGGTCACCGTGCCGAGGACGGCCGCTGTCTCTGGCCACCTTTCCACGGCTAAATTCAGGCACCGTTTGTCCAACCGTGCGCGGTACCTCCAGACGCCATTTCCCGCCTCCTTACCCTCACACTCAATGGCAGTAGCCCGGATGACTAGAAATTCTGCGCAAGCGCACCCCGATGGCAACACCTCCATATATTTGAGCTAATAGCAAAACAATATCGAGGAGTGACGGATGTCAGTACAAACACTGGTGGATGCTTGGCTTGATGTTTGAACACCCCCAACCGCGTTTGTTCTCCAAGGTACCGTAATACTAGGCTCGGAGTCCATAAAGACATTTTCTCAGGAGAAGTGGCAGAATAGACGAAACGATATTTCAGCTTATTTTTTTTTCCTCCTACGAGCCTTACTTTCTGCTTTCGTGTGAGAACAAACGACATTGAATGCAGAGTCGATTAGATTAGATTTCCTTAAATTGCCTTTATGTGGGTTGACCAACATCTATTTTGAGTGTGTGTTGTTGGGGGTCTGCGGGTGTGTTGTCAGGAGACGCTTGGTCGGGCAAGTCTTCATTTGCACACCACCACTTCAGGATGAAAATAAAAAATAGACATTGTGCGGCTGGGCTGAGATGGAGAAGGCGGGAGACAGCTGAAAGGGGAAAACAAGTCCCCGTCGCCATGGCGATGTAGGTGCTGTTACAAAAGCTACAGTAGCAAAATGACTGATGCTCACGCTGGGCTGCCAACACACAGTCCATCCATGGAGCCTGAAGTGTTCCCTTCCGCTCTCAATTCAATTCACGCTTTCTTGCATGAGCATTTACAAGGAAATAGTGCTACCATAAACCATAAGAGTTAACATACAGGAATATAATTTAAACTCTAAAATCAAAGCATATAAATAATAAGAATCATATCTTTATTTTTTACTTTTTCCATTTTTGTTATTTCTGTTACCAAAATTGTTCCCTTAAAATCAGAAAAGGCACACGTAAAGTCACATTCTATTTTAGACTAGTAGCCTGCTCTGAACATAATATAGGCCACATGTGATATCAGATATGACAACTGCTGTATTTCACTGAATTAAAAGGCTGCTTGAGATTTTTTACTGTAGTATTCATGGGTTTCATCAGGTCCCTTTCCACACATAATCAAGCACCAGGCAGTTTGCATTCATAATCTAGGCGCTCGACTTTATACACCTGTGGTAAGGGACCTGATGAAACCCATGAATAGCCAACCGTAGGTGGTTGGGGAATGAAGTCCAATGCTGTTCTTTCTTCTGTGCTGCCTGTTTGAGTGAAGTGGAAAAGGTATTACTGTCTATCAGTGAGTTATTATATTATTGGCTTCTGGAAGATTACATTAAACCAACAAT
Source organism: Sardina pilchardus (assembly GCF_963854185.1). Classification (NCBI taxonomy): domain Eukaryota; kingdom Metazoa; phylum Chordata; class Actinopteri; order Clupeiformes; family Clupeidae; genus Sardina; species Sardina pilchardus. Next base: position 7,765,439 of record NC_085014.1, read on the forward strand.
GTAATCTTTTCCAATAGTGTACTGATTTGCTAGCCTACATCATTGGTACACATTGCATAATTAGTTCAAACAGTTTCTTACATGAATGACAACTAATTGCATTTCTGAGATTTGCTGCATCTTGGACGGACGGACGCACACACACACACACACACACACACACACACACACACACACACACACACACACACACACACACACACACACACACACACACACACACACACACACACACACACACACACACACACACACACACACACACACACACACACACACACACACACACACACACACACACGATTCAAAAAGCCTGGCGTAATAATATGCAATTAAAAACGACAATATTGTCATATCCACACGATACCATGCTCTATAACAAAAACCTATGCTGCGCACATATTCACACCCAATTTAATGATTGACACGGTCAAAATGGGAAATATTTATTATTGTTTTAATGATGACGATGATGATGATGATCATTTAATATGTTTTGGGGAAGTAGACCATGTTTGCCACCGAGCAGATTTGTCAAATGTATGTCAATGAGCCTTTTTTACGGTCCTTTCACAGTGATATCGCTGGCCGTCGTAACCTAATAAGAGTCTGTGGAAAAGGTGGAGCACATAGTCTTACTCTACTAAGCTGACCATTAGAAACTACATTGCACAGCTGTTTAATTGCCTACAAACCCCCTCCCCCCATGTAGTTCAGGGCTTCATGTCTAGAAATGAATCAACTTTTACAACAGCTGAGTACATTCAGGTTGCCAACCCTCCTCTCCTTCATCTGGACCTTGATCACCTGTTCTCTGTCCCCAGCCCAGCCCAGCCCACCCTACCCCACAGTTCATTCATACGCATCTCCCATAATCTACATGACGAGGAAGAAAACTCTGAATACCTAAAAGGTGCGTTTTTGTCAAATATATACGGCCATGCTCATCTGTGCAGACTTCAGCTGCTGTTACCGCGAAAATAAAGTCTGCCCTTCAAAACTGTACTTAGGTGTGTATGTATTGCTAGTTTGACATATTCTAGTGGCTTGATGCCCAAGCCTACCATATACTTGCATGCAACAACGGTCTGGAGCGAGGCGTACACCTCAGGACACAGACCATGTGGAGGAGGAGGAGGAAGAAGCTATGGTCGTCCAGGACCATCGTTGGGTTCTTCTCCTCGTCTGTACAGTTCCTACTTAATCCTCCTTCATGGCAATCAACAATGAGGTCCCAGCAGGCACAAAGAATCAGGTAGAAGTCCTTGGAGTGCAGTTCCAGAATGTGAAAAACACTTCTATTCCAAGATTCTAAGGAACAGTAACATAGAAAAATGGAATCGCTGAATCCTCATTGTGAGCACGGTAACCGTGGAGATGTTGACAAAATGGGTTGTTCCAGGTCAGTATTCCAAAGCTCAGGTCCATGTAAGCGCTCCCTCCATCAGTTCCTCTGACATTATTTAACTGAAATTCTTCATAGAAAACGCCCCTTCACACCCATCAAGAGAAACAAAAAATAATAATAAAACAAAAACAAACTAAATCTTGTTTGTAAACATAAAAAGAACATTTCCCCATGTACATATTATTCGCATATATACACACACATTTGCACAGTACGTCATCATTACCACTTTGGGATCATACCTATTTAGGGAGATGGACAAAAAGTAAAAAGGGCAATAAGTTACTCACATTTCTGATGCCATGATCAGAGCCAACAGCAGGCCATTTCTCCTTCCATAGTTCAATAGTAAACTCTAACTCCCCCCCCCCCCCCCTCCCCCCATTCATTTTCCACCTCCTCAGAAAAAACGTCAACTTGTCCATGACCCTGGTATACTGTATGCATCAAATGTCTAAAGATGGCACCTCGAATTCATTAGATCAAAAAAAGCCGCTTGTGAATCTCGAGGCCATGTTGTCGGGGGTTTCGTTCTCTTCCGTTTCTCGAGCAGTGTGAGCTCGTAGCAGACATCCCAAGAGCCGCTTACAGGATCTCGTTGGCCTGATGGCGCTTGCCGTAGTCCACCCCTCGGTCACCAGGCAAGTCTCGATCCTCATCATCTAGGAGACAGAGAGGAGGAGGTGAGCAGAGACTCTTTCTCTCAGGATTTAAACTATGTGTGTATTGAGTATACGCGCACACACACACACACACACACACACACACACACACACATACACACACACAGTGGAATGGTGACCTGTATTGAACAGTGAACAGTTCAGTGCAGTATTTTACAGCTATGAGAGAACATCAATAGAATAAGGAAGCTGAGGATGGGAGAGGTGGCTCATGACTGGCACAGACAACAACAACAACAACAAACACAACAACACAACAACAACAAACACAACACGCTAGACATCAGTACAACACCACTAGATGGGCTGAACACGGTCCTAGGGCAAGCTGATGGCTGAGAAAGTAGCTTAAACACACACACACACACACACACAATACACTAATTGAGTTTCCTACTCTCTTGCATGCGCACAGACACCATATGAACCAATGAGCACGGTGCAGAGGATGCCCCCTGAGAGCAGGTGTGCAGAAGCTGATGGCTCACACAGCAAGCAGAGTGGAGCCCATCCACGCATGCAGCTAGCTACTCACAAGAGGGCCACTCACTGGACCCCCGGGGATATGTGGATGGAGTGGAAACCTCTACACACACACACACACACACACACGCACACACACGCACACACACGCACACAATGCCAAATGGAAAGAGAGGTTCATCCCTCCATGAGGATGCTCGGTGTGGGTAGTGTGTGTGAACGCAGAGTGCTCTACTCCGTGCAGTGCGGACAGCACCATCAGCAACAGCGGTGGCAGCAGGGGGGGGGGGGGGGGGGGGGGGACCGGAGGGAGGGTGGGGTGGGGTTGGGGTGGGACTGGGACGGACTGGAGAAAACTTGAGGCAAAAAAAAATCCCCTTGGAGAGAGACACTGCTTCTCACAGCAACCCAACCCCCCCCGCCCCCCTCCGTGGTGGTCCGGGGCTCACCTTGGACGTCTTCCTCCCCACCATCACCATCCTCCTCCTCATTGTAGGCGAGCTCGGCCTGCTTGTCGGCCTCGTACTCGCCCACGTTGCCGTCGTCCCCGTTGTAGTCCGCCAGCTTAGAGCCGTGCTGCGGATCTACGGGGGACTCGTTCTCATCAAAGAAGCGGCCTGCAGAGGCAGAGAAGGGCCCCGTCAGGATAGGAGGGACAGACAGAGAGAGAGAGAGAGAGAGAGAGAGAGAGGGAGAGAGAGAGAGAGAAATGGAGAAGGAGAGAGAGAGAGAGAAATGGAGAGAGAGAGAGAGAGAGAGAGAGAGAAATGGAGAGAGAGAGAGAGACAGGGAGGACAGACGGAGAGAGAGAGAGAGAGAGAGAAAAATGGAGAAGGAGAGAGAGAGAAATGGAGAAGGAGAGAGAGAGAGAGGACAGGGAGGACAGACAGAGAGAGAGAGAGAGAGCAAAAGGAGAGAAATGGAGAAGGAGAGAAGGAGCGGAACGGAGAGAACACGAACAGATGAGGAAGTAGCATGCAGAGAGGACGTAGGTCGAGGAAGAGGAGGAAGAGGAGGAGGAAGATGGCGAGCTGTAGAGGGTAGGAGAGGATAGAGGAGAGAACGCATGATGAAATGGAGGAGAAGAAAGACAGGAGGATAGCAGAGGAGGAAAGAGAGAGAGAGAGAGAGGGAGGGATGGGGGAGCAGGAGGAGGACGTTGGTGGATGGGAATCTTTTCTTCTCAAAAAAGGAGGAGAGAAGAGAAGGCAGAGGAGGTGCAGATGGGGTGGGGAGGTGCACGGGGGAACAGAGGTGTAGATGGGGTGGGGAGGTGCACTGGGGAGCAGAGGAGGTGTAGATGGGGTGGGGATGTGTAGATGGGGTGGGGAGGTGCACGGGGGAGCAGAGGAGGTGTAGATGGGGTGGGGAGGTGCACGGGGGAGCAGAGGAGGTGTAGATGGGGTGGGGAGGTGCACGGGGGAGCAGAGGAGGTGTAGATGGGGTGGGGAGGTGCACGGGGGAGCAGAGGAGGTGCACGGGGGAGCAGAGGAGGTGTAGATGGGGTGGGGAGGTGCACGAGACTGACTGAAAGACTAGAGGAAACACAATGGAGTGAAGATGCAGGAGGACCAGAGAGGAACACACAGCACTAGAGGAGATGAAGGAAGAGGAAGAGGGAGAGAGAGAGAGAGAGAGAGAGAGAGAGAGAGAGAGAGAGAGAGAGAGAGAGAAAATATAGAAAGGAGAGAAAAAGAAAGAAAGAAAGAAAACTGAAGATGGCAGAGGCTGATGAAGAGGTTGTGTCGTGCAAGAGGAGAGAATAAGACTACAAAGAAGGATGAGGGAGAAAAGAAGGAGGGATAAAGAGCATGGCAGGAGGAGGAAAGAAAAGGAGGGATACAGAACATCGCAGGAGGAAAAAGAAGGAGGATATAGAGCATAGCAGGAGGAGAGAAAAGAGAGGGATACAGAGTATATAGCAGGAGGAGAGAAAAGAAGGAGGGATACAGAGTGTAGCAGGATGAGGAGAAGGAAGAAGGGATGAGCAGTTGGGGGTGTCACGATCTCCATTGTAAGTCGAATATCGACCGAAATGACAACGCAATCTGGAACGTCGAGGATATATCCGCGCCCCTAAAGTCACATCCGGCAAGCATGCCAAGAGGACCAAAACACCAACACTGCCCCCTGCAGCCTGTTGCACATCAACCGAACCCCCCATACACCCCCCCGCCCGCTTCTCTGAAATCACCAGTGTGGAAACATTTTGTGGTTCAATCATGCTTCAAAAAAACACACATTAGCAGTGCAATATTAAATACACACTAACCTTGTGTGTCTTTGGAGAGTGAGTGCTCAAATAATCATTCTGTGTTTATTGTTTATGTCCATATGTTCTGTTTAGTAGCTATCGGTGGGAACTAACCAGAGTGAAGTTCATAGCATCAAAATAAAAGCCCCTCAAAATAAAGCTTGAGAATCGAATCATGACTTAAAAATCGAAAAATTTATGTGAAGCAAAGATTTGGAGATTCGTGACTCCCCTAATGCACAACATGGCAGGAGGAGGAGGAGGAGGAGGAGGAGGAGGAGGATGAAGAGGAGGTGGAGGAGGAGGAGGAATAGGAAGAAGAGCAAGAGGAAGAGGAGGTGGTGGTGGAGGAAAAGGAGGAGGTGGTGGTGGTGGTGGAGGATGATGATTAAAAGGATGAAAAACAGGAGGAAGAGGAGGAGGTGGTGGAGGATGATGATGATGATTAGGAGGAAGGAGAGCAGGAGTGAGAGGAGGAGGTGGAGGATGATGATTAAGAGGAAGGAGAGCAGGAGAAGAGGAGGAGGAGGTGGTGGTGGAGGATGATGATGATTAGGAGGAAGAAGAGCAGGAGGAAGAGGAGGTGGTGGTGGAGGATGATGATTAAAAGGATGAAAAACAGGAGGAAGAGGAAGAGGTGGTGGAGGATGATGATGATGATTAAGAGGAAGGAGAGCAGGAGGAAGAGGAGGAGGTGGTGGTGGAGGATGATGATGATTAGGAGGAAGGAGAGCAGGAGGAAGAGGAGGAGGTGGTGGTGGAGGATGATGATGATTAGGAGGAAGGAGAGCAGGAGGAAGAGCAGGGGTACAGAGAGCACAGCAGGAGGCGGAGCTAAAGCCAGGCAGCAGAGGTCATTAAGAGCTCAAGATATCAGTCTTTGATTGGAGAGCAGAGACCCCCCACCCTTAACTACACCCCTCGCCCTCACACAGACATGCCCTTTACGTGCTCCTCCATCCTTAAACGCCCTCCCCCCCACCCCCCTCCCTCTCCCCCACCCTTAACTACATCCCTCGCCCTCACACAGACATGCCTTTTACATGCTCCTCCATCCTTAAACGCCCTCCCTCTCCAGCATGGACATGCTCCCTACAACTCACACACACACTGTCAAGGACATCTGACCTCTGACCTCTCACTGGTTTACCTCAATGACCCGTTTTGAAGGTGCAGTAGTAACAGTAGTAATAGTATGCTGGACCCAAGATGCTGCGTTGAGAAGGGATGAGAGGTGTGTGTGTGTGTGTGTGTCTGTGTGTGTGTGTGTGTGTGTGTGTGTGCGCAAGAGTAACACCCAGAAACCCTTTTGTTTTTATAATTTGACTTGTGACAATTGCAGGTCCTTCACTCATACACAACTGAAGATGATCATGCTTCATAGATGCCAGATAATGAAATTAACCTGAGCCTCTGTGGTAGTGCACTGGATGCTTATCAAAGCTTTGTTCATATTCATGTTTTATCAACAAATCAGATTTCACATGCACTCAAGGCCTATAAAACCTACCTAATGACCTGACTAGTGTCTAGTCATTTTTGGGATTATTTAAGAGACTACATTACATGCAACTGAGCATCAAGCCATGATGACACAAACACACAAATGCACACGCAGTCACGCACGCAAACATACACGCGCACGCACACACACACACACACACACACACACACACACACACACACACGATGATGGTATCAGTATTTCAGGACCTGTTTGGCTCCATGGCACATCACAATGGCTCTTGTGACAGCCCACACACACACACACACACACCCTTCCCATGTGAGTGAACACTGAACAGCGGGCCAACAATCTCAAAACAAAGTCAAAACCAACCAACCAAATCAACAGTCCCACTAACGTAACGTCCATGATTAATTAGCTCACATTGCACTGTGAGACACAGAGACAGTGTGTTTGGGCCAGGAAAGCACCACTGAAGCCCTTTCCAAAACCTCATAAATGACCCCCCCACCCCCCCACCCATCCCAAGCCCCTCGACCCCCCCCCACTGCGCGGGCATGCGGGCACTCACTCTGGCGGTGGCGTGGGGGCTCGGCGGGCGCGGGGTCCCTGGCGCGGCGCGGCTCCATGGGGTTGGGCAGCACCTGGGCAGGGTTGGCCTTCGCCTCCAGCATCTTCCCATGCGCTACGTCAGGAGCTGAGACACACACACACACACACACACACACACACACACACACACACACACACACACACACACACACACACACACACACACACAACACACAACACCATCACACCTCTAACACTAGGCTCATTATTCGTCTTATTTTTTTCCCATTTAATTTTCTTCTTATTTTTATAATTATTATCATCATCATTATTATTGTTATTATTAATATTCAAATCAACATTTGTTGTATTGAAATTGTGTACATGCTTTGACAATACAAGCATTCGTCATGTCAATAAAGCTTTTGAAATTGAATTTGAATTTGAGAGAGAGAGAGAGGAATAGATAGACAGATATATAAATAAAGGCAGAGAGATGGGAGAGAGAGAGAGAGAGAGAGAGAGAGAGAGAGAGAGAGAGAGAGAGAGAGAGAGAGAGAGAGAGAGAGAGAGAGAGGCATACTGTAGATAGATAGACAGATATTAAATAAAGGGAGAGAGATGGAGAGAGGGGGGCACATCTTATCAAACAGGGCACTCGCAGTGTACACACTCAATCCAAGACAAACAAGTATAAATATTCGTGTTGATTGCACATTGAGGCTGATGAGTCAAAGCTGACTTAATTAAATTCAGTAGGCTGAATCTTCCTCTCTCCTCTTTCAAAAACCACACCACTATCTCAAAAGGACCATCTCAGATATCTTCAACTGCACATTTCACAGAGAACACATTTCACATGTACAACAGAAGAAGGACTGATAGAAAAGAACACATTTCACATTTACAACAGAAGAAGGACTGATAGAAAAGAACACATTTCACATTTACAACAGAAGAAGGACTGATAGAAAAGAACGCAGAGGGAAGGAAAACTCCCCGGCAGCCTGTTCATGCCATTTGGGAGAAAATGATTAATCACCGAGAGAACGTAAGAACACAGAGCCAGCTACCGAGGACAGAGGGAGGGAGGGAGGGAGGGAGGGATGGAACAGAGGGGGGGGGGGGGGGGGGGGGAGAACAAGAGAGGGTAAAAAGAATAAATAAAAAGATGAAGCGAGTCAGATGGGACGGAAGAGTAGAGAGCGGAGAGAGGATGGGGTGTTGAGAGAAGGATAGAGAAAAGAGAAGGGCCAGGAATGGAAAAAAGAAAGGAGGAGTAAAAGGAAGAAAGAACAATGAAGGAAAAAATTTAAAAAGCCACTAAATGCTTCTCCTCCTGCTGCAGCCTATGGCAAGCGAGTTTAACATTTCATGGATAAATATGACTATCCAGAATGAACATTACCAATATAAACATCTTCATTTTGACATACATGTACACATGTTGGGCTGATTGCCAAATCCAATACGCATACATCTTTTATTTCCTTTTAAGCAACACAACCCTTTTACCCAAAACAAATACTTCAAACTCATGTTGATGCTTCAATAACCATAGGGTCATTGGGAATACCTGAAATGCAGATGCTGACTGGGAATAATTTAACTAGGGACTGTAAAGGCCAGTTCAAACGGAAGATTTGCGACGGTCTGAGACGGTTGCGGAGAGCAGTTGCGGCGGTGTGAATCAAAAGTTGCAAGCCGTTGCAAGCAGTTTCAAGCCGTCGCTAAACATTCAACACGTCAAATCTTATTTGCAGAGTTTTAGAACACTTTTGCTCAGAGCTATTGTGACATTGGCTGAAAACTTCTATCTTGCCCTCACGCCTAGACTGTTATGGTAACATTGTTGCCGTTTTAATGTCGTTGCAGTGGTCTGAACGCCCCAGTTTTAGAACACATTGTTGCAGAAAGTTGCTGGTTTTTAGAATGTTGCAGCTCGTCTCGTCGCGGATCATGTGTTTGAACTGGCTTAACACATACTCAGACTAGCTCTCACATGTTAAAAAGGCTTGCCATATCGGTCTGCATTTGCTCCATGAGTGTTGGGAGGTGGAGAAGTAAAGAAGCGTTTAGAAATGGAAAGACAGGCTACTGCCGAGGAGACGCCAAAGACAGCAATGTTCTTACCACACACACACACACACACACACAGTCACACACACACACTAACTCCCCTCCGTGTACAGAAATATAACCCCTACACACTCAACCTTGCTCAGCAGCACGAAGCAGCTCAAGGTCAGATATCGACACACGACCATCAGAGCAAAAGCAGGCCTATTTCCTGACGCAGGTGTGCTGCAGAGAGGTTACCTGGCCTGTGGTGTTGAGTTGAAGTGATCGTGTGACCACCTGCTTTTGTTCTGATCCACATCTGGACCATGAGTGCTCTTACGACACAGAGATCTGGAGCCTGTGCTCTTATGACACAGAGATCTGGAGCTTGTGTGGTGTTATACTGCAGCACAGAGATCTGGAGCCTGTGTGCTCTAATATGGCACAGAGATCTGGAGCCTGTGTGGTGTTCTACTGTAGCACAGAGATCTGGAGCCTGTGTGCTGTTCTACTGTAGCACAGAGATCTAAAGCCTGAGTGCTCCCATCTAACAGGCTCCTCAGTGGAGTCAGAGGCAAATGCATACCAGACGACTAGATCTACATGTAGCTGCTTCAGTGCCTGCATTTCAGCTGAAATAGGCCTGTAGAGTGATGCTAGAGTTGGCACAGCCATCAGATGGAATCCCCTGTGATTGCACAGTGCAGTACAGGGCTACATCACTGCTGGCTACCAACAGCACAAGCAATTACACACTGATTAAGGTCATCAGTCCATCTGACTAGACAGAAGTGTGTGTGTGTGTGTATGCATGTGCTTGTGTGTGTGTGTGTGTGTGTGTGTGCGTGCGTGTGCTTGTGTGTACATGTGTGTGTGTGTGTGTGTGTGTGTGTGTGTGTGTGTGCGCGAGTGCTTCTGTGTAGGTGTGTGTGTGTGAACGTACATGTCTGTGAGTGTGTGTGTGCTTGTGTGTGCTTGTGTGTGTATGTGTGTGTGTGTGTGTGTGTGCGGTCACCTCTGAGCTGTCTCCTCTGCTCCCCCAGCTCGTCGGCCTGCACCCTGACTTTGTTGTCCTCGTCGAACAGTATGGGTCGGTCCCCCTGCGCCAGAATGGGTCGGTCCCCCTGCGCCAGAATGGGTCGGTCCCCCTGCGCCAGAATGGGTCGGTCCCCTTGGGCTAGAATGGGCCGCTCCGCCTGGGCTTGTGGCGCCAGCTGCTGCTGCTGCATCAGGACCCCGCGTGCCTCCATGCCCACAGGTCCGTCCCGGGGCAGCTCGGGCCGGTCCAGAGAGATGCCCACGCCGGCACCCTCCACCACCCCGGCGCCCGCACCAGCACCAGCCCCAGCACCGGGCATCGGCCCAGGGCCCGCTCCGGCCCCCATGCCCCCCCGGTCCTCCGCCTGCTTCTGGGTGATGGCCGGCTTCTTCAGGCCTGAGGGAGGAGGAGGAGGAGGAGGAGGAGGTGGAGGAGGAAGAGGAGGAGGTGGAGGAGGAAGAGGAAGAGGAGGAGGAAGAGGAGGAGTTAGCTGCTGAAATGTGACTGATGGAGGACACCGTGCTGCGCTTCAACACTACTGTTATTGCCATCACTAGCGTACTTTACTTTACACTACACGTGATGCTGTTGTCATGTTTATTGTTATTGTTGTGAGTGGTTTTGTTTACCAATAACCAGTATGTTAATCAGCTGCCTGTACTTTACACTACACATGATGCTGTTGTCATGTTTGTTGTTATTGTCGAGTGGCTTTGTTTACTAATAATCAATATATTAATCAGCTGGCAGTACTTTACAATTTACACTACACTTAATGCTGTTGCAATGTTTGCTGTTATTGATTATTGGTAAACAAAGCCACTCACAACAATAAGTTAATCAGCTGGCTTTACTGTACTACACGTGATGCTGTTGTCATGTTTGTTGTTATTGTTTACCAATAATCAATATATTAATCAGTCTTATATCTGCAACCACTAAGCTGAGTAATGTTCTCACCTTGGATCATATCAAGGTGATCATATCTTAAGTTTGATTAATAATTTCCTCAGCTCTCTACAGTAACACTCCTCTGTGTGTGTGTGTTTAAGAGAGAGAGAGAGAGAGAGTTTGTGTTTCTGTGTGTGTGTGTGTGTGTGTGTGTGTGTGTGTGTGTGTGTGTGTGTGTGTGTGTAAGAAACACGAGCCCTCACCAAACTGCACTTCTTCCATTTTGCCCACTTCGCTGTCCTCGATGCCAGGCATGCCCGCATCGCTGCCAAGCTTGCCCATCTCATCTGTGCCAGCGCAGATGGCAGACAGACAGACAGACAGACAGACAGAGAGACAGACAGACAGACAGACAGAGAGACAGACAGGGTTAACGTGGCATGTCCCCTCCACTGCACCCAGGACGGAGAGGAAGCCTAAACAGAGGCAGATATCGATGTCTGTTTTTTTATTTTAGATGTCAGGCTTTGGATGTTCCTTTTTCAGTGGCGCTATTCAACGGAGAGCAAGCAACAGAACCATTGGAACACAAGGGAAAGGGCTCAGCCAAGCTCTTCAGTGTGTGTGTGTGTGTGTGTGTGTGTGTGAGAGAGAGAGATTGAGTGTGAGCGTGAGTGTGAACGTTTGAGTGTGTGTGAGAGAGAGTTTGAGTCTGTGTGTGTGTGTGTGTGTGTGTGTGTGTGTGTGTGTGTGTGTGTGTTGATCTCCAGGTACCTTTGAGGTCTGCGGCGTCCTTCTGCTTGGTGGCCTGTGTGTGGCGCTCTCCTCCCGCCTGTCCTTCCGTACCCCCCTCTGCTGCCCCCACACCTGCTACCACCGCCGCCCGCTGGCTCTCCAGCGACTACACACACAGAGAGAGAGAGAGAGAGAGAGAGAGAGAGAGAGAGAGAGAGAGAGAGAGAGAGAGAGAGAGAGAGAGAGAGAGAGAGAGAGAGAGAGAGAGAGAGAGACAGACAGACAGACAGACAGACAGACAGACAGACAGACAGACAGACAGAGAGATTCAGACACTCAGATAGAACAGAGACAGACATTATAATAATGAACATTAACATGATTACAACTGTTGGGTCCTGTTGCTGAGAGAAACACATTTTCAATCCTCTATAGTTCTTGTACAGATTTGACCATAAAGATGACTTGAGAAGGAGAGAGAGAGAGAGAGAGAGAGAGAGAGAGAGAGAGAGGAAGTGATTGAGAGAGAAGGGGGAAGTTTCAAACTGAAGTGTGTTTGTGTGTGTGTGTGTGTGTGTGTGTGTGTGTGTGTGTGCATGTGTGTGCATGTGTGTGTGTGTGTGTGTGTGTGTGCGCGTGTGTGTGTGTGTGTGTGTGTGTGTGTGTGTGTGTGTGTGTGTGTGTGTGTGTGTGTGTGTGTGTGTGTGTGTGTGTGTGTGTGTGTGTGTGTGTGTGTGTGTGTGTGTGTGTGTGTGTGTGTGTGTGTGTGTGTGTGTGTGTGTGTGTGTGTGTGTACCTTTCTCAGCTCTGCTGCCTGCACCTCCAGGGCTCGCTTGGCCTCTTCATACTCCTCCTTCAGCTGGGCAATCTGCCGGCCACACTGCAGGCTACAAGACACACACACACACACACACACAGATATTACCTTTACTGGTACAGCTAACACAGCAAGGTAGAGGATACACACACACACACAGAGAGATATTACCTTTACTGGTACAGCTAACACAGCAAGGTAGAGGACACACACACACACACACACACAGATATTACCTTTACTGGTACAGCTAACACAGCAAGGTAAAGGACACATACACACGCAGGGGATAACCTTACTTGAACATCCAGTTTGACAATGATACACACACACACACACACACACACACACACACACACACACACACACACACACACACACACACACACACACACACACACACACACACACACACACACACACACACACACACACACACACACACACACACACACACACACACACACACACACACACACACACAGGCTACCCTCACACACAAGGTTTGATGAGGACACACACAGGGCAGCAGTGTGATGGTAGCAAGGTTATCATTGTAGGGTAGCGGCCACACACACACACACACACACACACACACAGGGCAGCAGTGTGATGGTAGCAAGGTTATCACTGTATGGTAGCAGCCACACACCGTGGCAGAGTAGCACAGTCAGCAACACTGCAGAGTCTCGGACACATAAGGGCACGAAAACCCAGCAATGCGATCCACACACACACACACACACACACTATACACACACACACAGTTGGAGTTTGACATACTGACTCCAGTGCCCAAACTAAAAGAGCCATCACTGCTGCAGTGTTGTCAGTGACGTGATCACTTACTGTGAGCCTCAGTAGGTCATCAGGCTCTGACGACAAGGTCACACATCCTGATAGTAATGTATTCAATACTTGCACTCATACTGCAATTCCATCTTAAAGAGGAAAGCTGGTGGCAGAAACACAGGTGGACATTGTGGTGCTGGAGACCAGCAGACAAACCCCCTCATACACACACACAGCAGCAGACAAAACCTCCTCACACACACACACAGCAGCAGGCAAAACCCCCTTCACACACACACACACAGCAGGCACGCTGCTGAGCTAGACTGCAGTGTAGCGCCGTCAGGCCCCGTCCAGGCAGCCGTGTAACACACAGCAGCTTTAAGTGGCACGGATCTCAATATGCCTGTCGTCCATCTCCCACCACTGGTCGTCCATCTCCCACCACTGGGCCCCACCACTTTAGACGGGCGACTCTTTAGGCCTTCAGACCGGACGACTCTTTAGACGGGACGACTCTTTAGACGGGACGACTCTTTAGACGGGACGACTCTTTAGACGGGACGACTCTTTAGACGGGCGACTCTTTAGGCCTTTAGACGGGACGACTCTTTAGACGGGACGACTCTTTAGACGGGCGACTCTTTAGCCCTTCAGACGGGACGACTCTTTAGGCCTTTAGACGGGACGACTCTTTAGCCCTTCAGACGGGACGACTCTTTAGGCCTTTAGACGGGACGACTCTTTAGCCCTTCAGACGGGACGACTCTTTAGGCCTTTAGACGGGACGACTCTTTAGACGGGACGACTCTTTAGACGGGCGACTCTTTAGCCCTTCAGACGGGACGACTCTTTAGCCCTTCAGACGGGACGACTCTTTAGCCCTTCAGACGACAGCAGCTTGGCGGGCAGGTGCTGTGCTGACTCCTCTTACTGTAGCTGCCAGTCAGGGCCACTTAGACCCCGTTCACACGACGCCACTTAGAACCGTCAGGCTGAGTAAAACGTGCAGCTCAACCTGGCTCTGACTGCAGGCATTCCGTCTCCACGACAACACAGCACAGACAGACAGACAGACAGACAGACAGCGCATCCTGACGGGTTCTCACCTCTCGTACTCCAGCTTCCTCTCCAGGGTGGTGCTGTTCTTCTTCACCTCTCGCAGCTGATCCTCCTGCTTCAGGAACTCCTGACGGAGCTCCTTCAGCTGCTCTGTACACACACACACACACACACACACACACACACACACACACACACACACACACACACACACACACACACACACACACACACACACACACACACACACACACACACACACACACACACACACACACACACACACACACACACACACACACACACACACACACACACACACACACACACACACACGTAAATGTTATGCTTCTCAGTAGACACTTGAAAAGCATGAAAAACACATGCATACACAAAATATACACACAAATGCACACACACACACACACTCACCATAAGAATAACAAAAGGACATAACACAACACACACACACACACACACACTGTACATACAGTAGGTATGCAGTGCATGCATGTGTGTGTGTCAATGCACAACCTCAACAAAACAACCACCCCCTCTATATTCCCCCCGTAACACACTTCAGCTCATTTCTGACTAGTCAATACTACGTACAGTAGGTTAGAAAGACCAGAGCAGACCAGTGACCCAATCACTTGCCATTAAGGTCAACATCAACATCAGTAGAACTATGTGAAGTGTTCTCTAATCAGTCAAAAGTACATACTGCATTTATTCTTAAACTTAGCCTTATTCTACTGCCCTCCATTCTATTATTACTGTTCTGTTGGTAATTCTTTTATGTTTTATTTGTTTGAGTGTTGCACTTTGAGAGTAAAAATGAACCAGTCGAGTTCCTGGTTTGTTTACGCAAACCTGGCCAATAAAGCTGGTTCTGATGCCGATTCCTTCAGCCAATGAGAAAGTGAAATATCGCCCTCTGCTGGCGGCACTGCAGGCTTACCTTTCACCCGCTGGATCTCCGCGCTTTGGGTAGTGACATCATTCTGGAGCTTCATCTAGAGGGGAGGGACAAAAAAAAAAACGGTTAGCTTATCTATACAGTCAACTTTCAACTCACAAACATTTTTCATCTGTGTGGAGATTTTATCTGTTTGTTTTACAAACAGTTTATATCTGGAGACGTGAAGTCCAATCTAAACCTGCTTGTTTATCTCATGGGAGGCGCTACTAGTCCCTCCATCCCAGCAGGTAGGACTGCGTAGAGGCCTCAATACTTCATAACATGCCTTTGGAGGGCCCAGTAATGTCAGCCTCCCATAGGAGCTCAGTCTGCCCGCTGCAGCATGGACTGGCCAACCGTGTGTGTGTGTGTGTGTGTGTGTCACATCAGAGGCCTGTATGAAATTTGCTGTGCTCTCACACACTCTCACAACTCTGGACGCTTGAGTGGAATCCCAACACACTGCCCAGCGGTCCCATTAGGACACACTGAGCACTGGTCCCATTAGGACACACTGGTCCCATTAGGACACACACTGAGCACTGGTCCCATTAGGACACACTGAGCACTGGTCCCATTAGGACACACTGGTCCCATTAGGACACACACTGAGCACTGGTCCCATTAGGACACACTGAGCACTGGTCCCATTAGGACACACACTGAGCACTGGTCCCATTAGGACACACTGAGCACTGGTCCCATTAGGACACACTGGTCCCATTAGGACACACACTGAGCACTGGTCCCATTAGGACACACTGAGCACTGGTCCCATTAGGACACACTGAGCACTGGTCCCATTAGGACACACACTGAGCACTGGTCCCATTAGGACACCACACACTGAGCACTGGTCCCATTAGGACACACTGAGCACTGGTCCCATTAGGACACACACAGAGCACTGGTCCCATTAGGACACACAGCACTGGTCCCATTAGGACACACACTGAGCACCGGTCCCATTAGGACACACACTGAGCACTGGTCCCATTAGGACACACACTGAGCACTGAGCCGTATTGACTTTCTAGTCACACTGACCACGTTTCCCTCGCTCGGCCTTTTGTCTTGCACTCTCTCTCTTTCTCTCACTCCCCCTCTCCTTTTCTTTTCTCTTGCACTCTCTCTCTTTCAATTATTCCTTCACTCAAGTCCTCTCTTGCTCTTACTCTTTCTCTCTCGCTCTCTCTCTCTCTCTCTCACAAACACACACACACACACACACACACACACCTCTGCCAAGGCACTGAACTGCACTGCAACTTGTATTCATTGAGACACAAAGGGCAAATCTACTGTGCAGTACTGGCTGTGCTGGAGGAGGGTGGAGAGGACGGAACAGCAAACGCGCGCACACACACACACACACACACACACACACACACACACACAGCACTGGGTCTGATGGAGGTAAACGTGCACACACACAGCACTGGGTCTGATGGAGCTAAGCGCGCACGCACGCGCGCACACCTTGAATTTCCCCTCTGGGATCAATAAAGTATCTATCTATCTATCTACACAGCAGTGTGTGTGTGTGTGTGTGTGTGTGTGTGTGTGTGTGTGTGTGTGTGTGTGTGTGTGTCTCTCTCTCTCTCTCTTCAAAAGCTGGAGCTCTTGTTTCCTTCCCTTATTGTCTTCATAGTGTGGCTCTACTCCAAAGTCCACACACACACACAACCTTGGGCTTCCACAAGTAGTCACGATGCCCATATTACCTGGCTGGCCTTGGGTCTTAAAACAGCTCTCTCCACTGCTCTTTTTATAGGCCCAGCTACAACAATGCAGCACACCTTCACCAAGGCACTAACACACACACACACACACACACACACACACACACACACACACACACACACACACACACACACACACACACACACACACACACACACACACACACACACACACACACACACACACACACACAGCACCATCACAGTCTGTAACAGCAGCTCACCTCTACTGACACACATCTAGCAGAGGACAACACCAGCACAGACTGCACACTCACTCACACACACAGAGATAAACACACACAACCAACGCACACTGCAACATCTAGCAGAGGACAACTCCAGCACAGACTGCACACAGACTGCATACAGACTGCACACAGACACTGCACACACACTGCACACACACTGCACACACACGCACACGAGGACATCTCCAGCACAGACAACTGCAGCAACCAGACTGCAGCAAGCAGTGGCGAGGAGACCGCATACGGACACTCTAGTACCTGGATACCCTCTCAAAGTATAAACACACACACAAAATATAATAATAACCTACAAAATACACACATCATAGCCTCTATGATAGTGTGAAAGAGGGTGTATGAACCATTGTGTGTGTGTGTGTGTGTGTGTGTGTGTGTGTGTGTTCCTCAATGCCTACAAGAAGAACAGAGAGAAGCAACAAACATGATCATGAAACAACACACACACGCACACACACACTCACACCAAAAATCCTCAAGGGGAGTCGGAGACACAGCTGGCTCCTCAATAGCAGAGAGAGAAGGAAGGACTATTAGATTGCAGATCAAAACATCTGAAGCACACACACACACACACACACACATCATGAAGAAATCTGGATCAGACCATTCCAACACTGTGTAGGGGTGGGCCAGGTAGACGCAAAGCTAAATCACTTGACTACTGAGTCACTACCACCTCAGATCCCCCTACACCACAGCTATCTGCTAGTGCTTCACATCACTCAAGTGAGACTGGGGCAGCACAGCCAAAGATACAGACCCATATCCAAGGAGACAAAAACACTAAACTAAACACACACACACATCCAAGGAGAGACATCGGTGTGGCCAAAATATGATATCACAAGAGACAAAACACTAACCTACACACACACACTCACACACCATCGACAAGAAACAAAACAAGGCCCTCAGAATGGCATTAAAGCATGCCATTAAGTAGAGGACAATCTGTAGACTGTAAACAAACACACACACACACAGAAGACCGGAATATACAGAAAGAGAAGAAGAAAGAGTGAGAGAGAGCAGCATGTGATGACTGAAAGCACTTGTGTCAGAGAGAGAGAGAGAGAGAGAGAGAGAGAGAGAGAGACACAGACACAGAGAGAGAGACACAGAGAGAGAGAGAGAGAAATGATGAAAGGGAATGAGGTACAGTAGACAAGGTGAAGGGAAGAGGAGAAGAGACGACACACTGAAGATGAGGCAAAACTAATTTTCATTGGAGAGAGAGAGAGAGAGAGAGAAAGAGAGAAAGAGAGAGAGAGGTGAGCCCCTCTGGCATTGCAGAGACCAGAGAGGCTAACGCCGCTGCTCTTTACACACACTCTCTCAAAAGGACAACCCGCTGCTGACAGGAGACACACACACACACACGCTCTCAGCCAGCATACACACTTCAACACAACACGACCCCTGCAGCTCGCAGACATCTGATATCACACAGCAGAGCCTCCACTGGAGACACACACACACACACAGACCCCCCCACACACACACATATACACACTTGAGATGCCTGTGAGGATTCAGACAGTTCTCTGTTAAGGTTTTGAGGAGGCCCAGACTGACGACTGACAGCATTTCTAGTCATGGGGCTGTTTTAATCTCTTAAGTAGGACAACCTGATCACAGTGAACTTGGAGCCACATTGTCTACTGTGGAGGGGTTAACAGCAATGACAAAGCCGCAGAGCAGAAGAGAGGAAGATAAAAAGAGAAAGAAAGACAGAAACACTACTAAAGCACTTTTCCTCTGTCACACACATGCTACTTGTTTATCCAGGACTGGCTCTGCAACGATGTCCACAGACAAGGGAGAGTATGTTGCATGATTTTATGAAAGTATGATGTATTGCAACATTGAAGGAAGTCAAATTTGTGTTTTCTTATGTCTCATTCCATCGAACGACAGGTCCGCTAGCCGATCTGGTAACCCTACATAGTGCGGTTATAGCCGACAGAGGGCCTGGAAGCGAATGCAGAAGTGCCGTTCATCCTGTTACGGGTTGATGAACCGCTGAAGTGATTTTGGAAACATTATCTAAAAGGTACAAAAAACTCTTTAGTGTTGCTTTAACAAGCAAAACAAAAAGGAGAGAGTGAAGGAGAGGACAGAGAGAGAGACTTTGTGTGTGTGTGTGTGTGTGTGTGTGTGTGTGTGTGTGTGTGTGTGTGTGTGTCTTTGACCGTGTGTGTCTGAGTTTCATACAGGCTGTTCCTTTGTGCCGTGTTCAGAATTGTCTTCCTGGATTCTCTCGTTGAACACACAGGAGGCAAAAGAACACCATCTGACATCATCTGACACCCACTCAGCTACTAGTCTACCACTTCCTCTGTGTGTGTGAAGCAACAACACAAATTTGACCCCCTGGGCATATTTGACTTTCACCCATTATGGTAAGTCCTCCTCACATTGTGAGCTCCATAATCACTCTTGATTGGCCCAAAGACAGCACAGAGCAATCAATCATGTTACAGGGCGGGCCATTAGCACAGGAGCCCTTCTTGTCTCGCTGGTGACGCGCGCCCATAGTGAAGGTGCACCACTGCTGCAGGTCATGGCACGGCTGCTAACATTCGCCTACCTGTGTGCCACCACACAAGCAGTAAACACAACACAGCACAGTCAGTCATACACAGACACACTCACCTCGGAATGCTAAAGAGGAGGACTGAACCTTTAAGAAAGACGAGGGGGTAATTATCTGTGCCCCAATGAGCTCCACACACACGCACACACAGCACACAATAAGAGTCTATAGGGGGAACAGCTGGTCCTCGAAAAGCCTGAAAGCAAACAAGTGCCCTTCTACACACACACACACACACACACACACACACACACACACACACACACACACACACACACACACACACACACACACACACACACACACACACACACACACACACACACACACACACACACACACACACACACACACACACACACACACACACACACACACACACACACACACACACACACACACACACACACACACACACACACACACACACACACACACACGCCATGGGCCAGCCCTCCCATGCTATGTGATCCATACGAGGGCCCCAGTGAGTAGAGTGGACAGGGGAAGATGGGTGGGGCAACAAGGGGTGCTACTGTAGGAGGAAGGGATGAAGAGGGAGAGATGAGAAGAACAAAAAGAACAAGATACAGAAAGAAAGAAAGAAAGAAAAACAGAGAGAGACATATTTTGGGACGTGGCAGTTAGCTTAAAGTTGGCTGGCAGTCTCACAGCCTGAAAACCTGTGTGTGTGTGTGTGATATTCATTCAATATGAGGGAAAGGTAATAAGAGGTGTGTGTGTGTATGTATGTGTGTGTGTGTGTGTGTGTGTGTAAGAGAAAGAGAGGGAGAGAGAAAGAGAGCAAAGAGGGCAAGCAGCAAGTGACAACAGCCCAGATTGGCAGCCAAGGCCTTGTTAGCAGGGATTGGGACGGACTCCCTATTCAGCCTAGCTAGCTCTGTTAGCAGGGATTGGGACGGACTCCCTGTTCAGCCTAGCTAGCTCTGTTAGCAGGGATTGGGACGGACTCCCTGTTCAGCCTAGCTAGCTCTGTTAGGCTCAACCCCTTAACTGCTTTATTAGAAATCCAATGGGGTCCTCAAGCTGGTGATTAAGCCCTGAGAGAAAGAAAGCCAATCTTCCAACCACACACACCCTCCATCTCCCCCTCTCACACAAACACACACACACAACCCGATAAAAAAAAAAAAAAAAAAAGCTAAATCTTAGACACATGTAGACACTGTTGGGTAGACAAACCAGTACTGTGGCTCCTTCACTATGGCAACCCATTTTTATAATACTTCTGGGTGGAGAGACATTACAGTTTGCTTTGGTGTGCCCAGCAGGACCAGGATACAGTGGAAATGTTTGCCTGTGCCAGAGAGCAAACTCCTTATGCAACTAAAGAGGCTTTTTTTTCTTTCTTTCTTTTTTTTTAAGCCTTCCCGGTAACTAGCCTTTGTTGACAGGAACTACAAAGGGGATCTGGTATCTGACAATAGAGTTTGCTCTCAAATAAGACAGAGTTCCGTGCCAAAAGAATTTGGTAAATCATTCATTGTCAGAAAAACTGCCAGAGGGTCAGCGTAAATAACTGAATATTGAATATAGATAGGGGGGGTTATACTTAACGAGGAAATCATGGAAGTACACCGTGAGGAACCTTGCCAAAGTGTTGATCAAAGTTCCATCATACAGACACAGGTGCATTCTGATCATGAGGACTCACCTTATCATCGGTGCACTTTTTGATCAGGGCTTCCCGAGCCTGGAGTTTGCCCTCCATCACGTTGAAGTCCCCATCTTTCTGCTCGATCTGCTTCCTGTGCGTATCCACCTGCACCATCAGCTCCGAGTTCCGCTTCTCCAGGCGGCTGCGCGCCGCGTCCGTCCGCTTCACCTGCGTCTGTACCTCGGCCAGCTCGTCCAGCAGACGCCCGTGTTTGTTGGACACGCTCCAGTAGTTGAAAGATAGGATGGCGATAACCACCATCAAGGCGATAAAGATGAAGGACGGCAGACGGCCTCCTCTGCGATTTGCACTGAACCCTACCATCTTCAGACCGTTAGTCTGCTTTGTTTTCAATAAATAAATAGCTTCCCTTTATTAGTAGGAAATACGACGCTACTTCGCATACACGAACCGTGTATTGACCGCCAGGCTGGCCGGTTGACGTTAGCTAGCAAGCAAGCTAGGCTATCAGACTACCAATCTTAATTATAAGGCATAGTCCACGTCCAGCATTTAGCCAACGGAATAAGTCTCGTTTGAGGAAGACGACAAACATCAGTTTCCTTAAACTTGTAGTAGGTACTATTACCTAATTCGTATGTTTCTTACCAAGCTAGCTATCATCCACACAAACCCAACACTTCTGCCTGAAAGGCTTCACAGCAGCAGCGACGTGGCCTGTGTGAGCCACACAAAGCAGACGTTAGCTTGTACTTGAGCGGACCTACCTTGGACAGCACAGCCTAAAATGTTAGCTACTTCAAATTCCCATTACAAATTAACATCCCGGTTTAAATCCCAGCATAAATACGACACGCTTGGTTGTAAAACACCTTTGCAAACAAACTTAACTGCAGGTTATCTGCCAGACCAGCGTTCCTCAAGTCCTCTGGGTGGCCGATTAATGCACCACGTCACATCAGTAAACAGGAATATGCATTCAATCAATTGTTTTTCAATCATTCATAGCTCGCTTGCTATCAGTTACAGCTAAACTGACCAGATATGTGTCACGGCACAATACTTTACTGCAGGCAACGATTATATACTTGGCTAGCTTCTTATATTCGACCACATACTGCCTTTCACATTGAAAGACTGTGGTGTGCAGCTTGCTAGCACAGCATGGCTGCACTGTCAAGCAAGCCTCGAAGCATTGAAGCTTCTCGCTGATGGTTCCAAGCTGACCAACGTTTCGTCCGCTTCACAGCGGCTTGTCTTCCACCAACAGTTGCCAGGGTAAAGCCAGAAACACTAAAAAGCTGGCTAGCTACAGATTGCTAACTTGCTATTGTCAACAGATCCGTAAACCAGCTTACCCAGGCTGACTTTGGTTGGAGGAAAATAATGGCAGTGAAATCAAAACTTGTTCTATTCTGCGGTTTTAACAAAACCAAAACACCCCTGACCCTAACAAATGTCAAAAGATTTGCATGCAGATATGACAGCTAGGTCGAATGCTAGCGTACTTCCTTATGTGTGATCTGCATCTAGCATTCTACAGACTGCTAACCTGACAGACAATTTACATAGCAAGCTATCATAGCAAGCTAAGTATCACATCGCACGACAACGTCTGCACAAGTAGTACAAAATGTCTATCAAAATCGAATAACAGATTATGCATACCGAATCAATAACGGCAACAAACCAATCAAGCTGCTACGTTATACTTCTTCCGATATCCACGTCTAGATGGAGGCAGAAAATCTTATTCGGAAGCGTTCCTCTGCATGTAAGGTGTCAGGGAAATTAGAATTGACAGTTACAATGTCCAATCCCACCAATACAAGTTGTGACTTGCTTCAAGGTTAAACATGATTGGCTTATCTTATAATAGGGTGGGCGGGCATTAGTTTGCTAGAATGAACCGAAAACTCAGAAGGATGGTCGCGTGAACAAAATTGTAGATGTGGCTCTCAAAGTTCCGCGTTCGTTGCAGACATAGCCTATCAGAATATTAACCTACCTTCTTGATTGTTTGATGAGAAAAACTTGACGAGAAAACACCGTGTGTGTTTGTGGTGGGTGGGTAGGGAGAGGGGAGTCTAACGTGATTTCTGTGGGAAAAGATACGGAAATATAGTAGGCCTATAAGCCTAAAAATAAATGTGCCTGGAAAGATGTGGAAAGATAGTATAGACCTGCTTTCCTAGTAAGGCCTAGCCTACTATAGGTCTATTTGCAATTAGTTCACACATGTGGACAGTGCGTCATGAATGGGCTCCCGAAGTCTAGGAAAGTCTGTGTATTATTGGCCTATCAACATCACTCTTACTATGATTTGTTTTAGTAACACAAGAACATCATATTCTGTTAATATCTTTATTATGACTTTCAAAAAAGTATACTAACGCGCCAACATGTGAAATCATGTGTTATCATGTGAAAGCTGATGGTTTAATGCAATTATCATACAGATTATAAAAACTTACAAACAAACCATTGGAGTGTTTTTAGAGGCCCCTTGAAGAGTGAAGGCTATTGATGACTGCATCTGCATCAGCTGCTGTCTGCATTCCAAGGCTGGCTCAAAGTCGAGTCGTACTGGAATCACTGGTTGGGCCAAGTTGGGCTACTGAGTTGATTTTTTTTCCACAGTGATGAAAATCCAAAATCAGTTTGAGGTATACAGTGCCTATGAAAAGTGTATTTCCCATTTTATTGCTTTGATAAATTGAATCTATGTCAATTTAATTTGCCCTTATTTTACAATAACTTGCAAAATCCCCTCTTTAATGTCAAAGTGAAAGCAAATTTCTACACAGTAATGTTGATGAATTAAAATAAATACATAATGTAATGCAAGGCAATAAACTTCAGGATGAAAGAGAGCAGCCTGGCGTTGGTGATGTAAAATGAATTTGCGCTGCTCTGGCCTGACAGAGCTTCAGGCCACATGCCTGATCTCTACTGTAGCCTAGCAGCACACAGAGGGTGCCTCTCATTTGGTGCTTTATACACCCTCCCTTCCTTCCTCGATCCTCGTCCTCACTGATCTAGATAAAGAATGATGGGGCGGCAACAATGGGATAGTCTATCCAGTCTTAGTTATAGATCAGTGGGAACGCCCCTTGAGGATCGAGCATCGAGGATCGAGGAGAGATGTTGAGAGGCGCCCAGAGTCACTGGGCTCAGGCCACGTGTCTTACCTCTGTAGCCTGCACCCAGAGTCACTGGGCTCAGGTCATCAGACACAAGTGGGACACATCCACAGGGCGATGAAAGTTAAAGGAGAAGTTCAGTGTGAAATTGACCATCAGCTGTACTGAAAGATGTTGCCAAGTACTTACATGTGTCCAATAGGCACCTTCGCTCACCCCCTAGCATTCCGAATTACACCGTTTTCAGCCGAGCTTGCAGTAGGCTGCTGTAGCTAGCAGTGTGGGCATAGCGTAGCCTATGCAGCTAAATCGCTATTTTTAAACCATTAAAAAGGTTCCAAGTAACTCCACACTGCATTGGTAGACTTCTGAGGGTCCTGACATTTAAAACGAGATACTGAGAACTTTGGAAGTGCACAGGAAGTTTAAAAAGACTGTTTATACAAGCAGTACCTTCATAGAATCTCTCCGCTGGCCGCCATCTTGTAATGAAGTCGCGATAAGTCGACTGACGAGCACGAACGAACAGGAAGGACATGGGAACAGATTGCAAAAGTAATTCCATAGGAAATACAGTATATAGTTACTGTCTACATGAGCATGATGAGTACACAGTATCAACGAAGCTCAAAAGGTTTGCAATATGTTCCCCTGTCTTTCCTGTTCGTTCGTGCTCGTCAGTCGACTTATCGCGACTTCATTACAAGATGTGTGTGTATGTGTGCGCAGATTTCTTCATTTGTGTTTCTTCAGATTGCATTGAAGTAGACCCCCTAAACCTATCCTACAACCAGTGTTGGGAAGGTTACTTTAGAAATGTAATGTGTTACAGTTACAAGTTACCCTGTTTAAAATGTAATAGTAGTGTAACTGTTTGAATTACTTTTTCTGAGTAACGTAACTAATTACTTTTGATTACTTTTTGATTACTTTTCCGATTTTTTAATGATATATATACTCCCCAAATCCATGCGAAGATTTCGGCCTTGGTCTACAGGCTGCCGAGCAGTTCTGTACAAGCGCACAAGGCAGCAAGGGCATTCAATACATGAATTAGCATCACATTTTTTGTGAGGATAATATAATGATAATCATAACACGTTTACAGGCAGGCATGTAGGCCTACGCTGATGGTGCTGTAGACGTGATAGAGCCTATCAGAAGGTCCCGTATCAAACTATGGCTGTGGAGGGAAACAGTTCTTTTTACATAGAATATTCTTTGCAAGGTTTTGCTGACAATATTGAGATGTAATTCAAATTGTAATTTTGAAAAATTGCTATGTTTCTACAGTAACTGTAATATATTACTGTTACATTTATTTTGTAATTTAATTACGTAACTCAATTACATGTAATGCGTTACTCCCCAACACTGCCTACAACTGATTTTGAACACAGTGTGGATGGTAACTACAAGACATGCTTTGAATTCATACTCTTCAACAATACAGCCGTGGCCTATTGCTTTAGGCTTCGAGCTTGTAACCGGAGGGTTGCCGGTTCGATCCCCGACCAGTCAATGGCTGAAGTGCCCTTGAGCAAGGCACCTAACCCCTCACTGCTTCCCGAGTGCCGCTGTTGGGCAGGCAGCTCACTGCTCTGGGTTAGTGTGTGTGCTTCACCTCACTGTGTGTATACACTGCGTGCTGTGTGTGAGTTCACTAATTCACATATTGGGATAAATGCAGTGCCCGCATTTCCCTAACGGGATCAAAAAAGTGTATATACTTATACAGTTAGGGGCAGATCAGATGGCCAGAGACTTCAGACTTTACTTGGACCTGTAACAAAAGACTGCCCTTAAGACTGGACTCGAGCTCAAAGACTTGAGACTTGACTTGGACTTCAACAAAATGACTTGTGGACATCTCAAAAGCATATTTCAAAAAGCATATTCCAATTCCAAGCACAGTTCAGCACAAAGTGCTTCACAAAATGCTAAAAAACAAAACAGTCTGTAGCCTACAGGTTCAACCTTGGTTGTATTGAAGTTGGAGGCACAACAATATCTCCCAATTAGTCTCTCCAGTTAATCAAGCTTTAAAGAAATCCTTGACATGTATCTGCAGTGTGGTATACTTTTTGCAACACAGGATGATGAAAAACACAATGTCCCATAACTCAAATTTGTGTGTATACTTTTTTTTTCTGTATCTCTGTCTGTGGGCCAGCAGAATGCACAAAACATGTGTCCACATTAAGGTTTTGTTGTGGTTGTGTAGTGTAGTGTCTGAGTGGATGTGAATAGCCAATATCTCAGTGTGCCTGGTGTCTTTGCAAGTGCACCAATTGTGGTTCCACACCTTCTTGCCACCGTTTTCTTTTGCTTGCCTCTGCTGCACCTGCAATCTCTTGGTGAGGGCAAGCGATAATATATGGGCCACTATGTTTGTCAGCTATTTCCAAGGCCTTAATCTAATTTAAGTGAGGGTAAAATAAGGTCAAATTGTTAATAAATGGATCCTCTCCAGGGGGTGTTTTCTGTTGGTGTAAAGCACCTTGGAGCGATTTCATTGTGGGCATGTGTAGACCAGGACTCTAAGGCTTTGGTTGCTAGGATACCTGCCCCTGATACCCCCCCCCCCCCCCCCCCCACACACACACACACACACAAGAGTCTGCTAGCGTCTGCTAAATAGCCAGCGGCAAAAGTTTGGTGTTAACCAGGTCAGTCCAGTTTTTCATAACATAATAACCACACATTAAAAAAAAAAAAAAAAAACACTTTCAACTGAAATTTGATCTCATGCTGTTGATCATTGTTTGTGTAGGTAAGGACCAAAAATAGAGTGTTCACACAGCCTAGTCAGCTTGGGAGAAGGAGGGGGTAGATTAGTAGCACACTGAGCCATACATGTCATGCACATACTACTGAAGTTATATATATAGTTATATCTCACATCACTGTACTTCTGGGAATGCAGCAATCAGCGCGCGCGCACACACACACACACACACAATCTGCAGTCTGAGAGCCTATCTGACTGTCACAGATACACAGTGTTCCCCTCTAAATCATCACCACACATAGACACGCACGCGCACACACACACACACACACACACACACACACACACACACACACACACACACACACACACACACACACACACACCACACACACACACACACACACACACACACACACACACACACACACACACACACACACACACACACACACACACACACACACACACACACACACATACACAGGAATAAGCAGTCTGGGCCTATCTGACTTTGTCACAGGTACACAATGTTCCCCTCTAAATCATCACCACACACACACACACACGTAACTCCAGTGCCAAGGAATCCTTCATGTGAGTTTTCGGAGCCCCTAATCCGTCTTCACGTGAGGCGTCAGGGCGCATGATGGAGCAGGGCTGGCTGTGAGGGTGATGCATGAGGCCCTGGATGCTTCTAAACGCTCCTCGTTAGTCAAAATGAGAAGTGCTGCTGCTTTCTCTATTCTGCACAGAAGGCAATTTGTCTCAAGTCTCCTCCACCACCATTATATCCAACTACTTCTCCTTCTACTCTTCCTCCTCCTCTTCTTCTTCATCGTTATCTTCTTTTCTCTGTCATCCTCCTCTCAACTCAAGTCTGGGTGTAAAATACATGGTGCCTGATTATAACATTTTGTTTTGATCATGTGGAGCTTTTGTAGCAAGGCTCCGTCTGTCTACTGTCAAGAGTCTGGCGTACGAGGCTAGAGCCTTTGTGCACCATTTAGGGACTTATTGTGTCTCCTTACCTTTTTGTTCCATTCACATTCATTAAAATAGCCGACTGTCTCAATTAGGCCTACTGGAAACTTTAGGAAAGAATGAATCATAAATGTCACACTGTTCAGAAAACACAAGACTCCCCAGATAAAAACCCATATCTTTTTTATTATTATTATTATTGTGATGCTGATATGGACCTTCACACACTGAGGTAAGTGAGATAATCCA
Source organism: Sardina pilchardus (assembly GCF_963854185.1). Classification (NCBI taxonomy): domain Eukaryota; kingdom Metazoa; phylum Chordata; class Actinopteri; order Clupeiformes; family Clupeidae; genus Sardina; species Sardina pilchardus. The sequence goes on from NC_085014.1 coordinate 7,794,001, forward strand.
GAGTGGTGGACAGCGTCACACAGGCTTCCTCTGCAGCACACGACGACACCACCAACGGCACCACCAACGACACCACTCAGCTCCAAATAAAAACACACTGGGGTGCGTTTCCCAAAACAACAGTTGCTAACCTGTTCGCAACTTAATTGGTTGGTAACGGGAAATTACATTGCAAACAACTAAGTTGCTAACTTAGCGGCTAGTTAGCAATGTTAGCAACTAACTTGGTTAGCAACTAGCTAGCAATGTTAGCAACTAGTTAGCAACTAACTTAGTTAACTACTAGTTAGCAACTAACTTAGTTAACTACTAGTTAGCAACGTTAGTAGCCTAACTAGTTAACAATTATTAGCAACTAACTTAGTTAGCAATATTAACAACTGGTTTTGGGAAACGTTCCCCTGCGGAGGCCAGCAGTGTGCCCCGTCTCCTGTTCACGTTCACAGTTTGGTTGAGAGGTCTGTCTGTCGCCCTGGCCACCGTCCATCTCAGGCCAGGGCCAGCGACGTCTGACTGACTGAGATGCTGCTGATGCAGGTCTGAAATGAGTTTTGCTTTGACTGATGTAAAAAATAAATATTCTTTAGTCCATCTGTTCTTTTCAGGTATTTCTTTTTTGTTTACTTCTTGAATTGTTTTGTGTTGTTTACTTGCTTGTTTGTTTGTTTGTTTGTTGGCACGAGGAAAGCCCCTCCAAGAGATGATGAGCTGTGTGTGTGTGTGTGTGTGTGTGTGTGTGTGTTTATGTTAATGCTACAATTTTTTGCTGCTGATGAAGGTCATGACCTTGGCACTTCCCCCTTTTTAAGGGCACTGCAGGTTGTGGGCGTCAGAGGTCAGAGTTCAAGGGGGAGGGGGTCAGAGTATGGTTTCTGCAGAGCAGAGGACGTCAAGGGGAGGGGTCAGAGTATGGTCTCTCTGCAGACACTGATGAGGCTGTGTGGGCGGGTGGGGGCGGAGGCGGGGGTGGGAGTGGGGGTGGGGGCGGATGTGGGGGTGGATCCTGGGGGTTCGGAGGGGTGCGCGGGGGTCGGAGCGCCGGGGGTGGAGTGGCGCAGACGCACCGGCGTGCAGGGGGAGCTCAGCGCTCCGCAGCTCTGCAGGTGCAGCTCCTCATGGAGGCGCTTCCTGGGGCTCCCCGCCGCCCGCTGGGACTGGGTCATCACCTGAGGGCGCACACACACACACACACACACACACACACACACACACACACTGGGTCATCACCTGAGGGTTAACACCATCACCTGAGGGTTAACACACACACACACACTAGGTCATCACCTGAGAGTACACACACACACACACACACACACACACACTGGGTCATCACCTGAGGGTCAACACACACACACACACACACACACACACACACACACACACAGACAGCAGGGGAGGGGATACAAACACTGCTATAAAGTTGGACACTTCCCGAAGTCTAAACGTGACCACGTGACGAAACATGAGGCACAGGCCCTTGCGGATATAAAGAGGCATCTAAACGCCAGCACATACATCAGGGATGTAAAAGCCAATTAGGGCAAAGTCCTGACGTCATGAAGACAGGGTCTGGGCAAGGCAGCGGAACTGGAGCGGAACTGCGCTGCGCCTTGCTCCCGCGATAAGTTAAGGCCATGTGATATCGACATCAGAGTCGTGAACACGCCCATCTAGACCATCGTGGACAGATTTTTTTTTTTTTTTTTTAAGTATATTTTTTGGGCTTTTGTGCCTTTCATTTTGACAGGACAGTAGAGAGAGACAGGAAGCGAATGGGTGAGAGAGTCGGGGTGGGATCCGGAAAGGACCACGGGGCGGGAATCGAACCCGGGTCACCGGCGTGCGGTGCAGGTGCCCCAGCCAGTTGCGCCACGGCTGGGGCCGTGGACAGATTTTTAACCATGTGCATCTTGTGCTACGCAGTTCTGTGCAGCACTGCTCGATGCTGCGCCATCACAAACTCACCTATTGGCTGATGTTCCCACCTGATCTATGATGAGACTGGCTGATGTTCTCACCTGATATATGATGAGACTGGCTGATGTCCCCACCTGATCTACTGTATGACGTTGTGGTCTACGATTGGCTGATGTTCCCACCTGATCTATGATGTTGTGGTCTATGATTGGCTGACGCTCCCACCTGATCTATGATGTTGTGATCTATGATTGGCTGATGTTGTGATCTATGATTGGCTGACGTTCCCACCTGATCTATGATGTTGTGATCTATGATTGGCTGATGTTGTGATCTATGATTGGCTGACGCTCCCACCTGATCTATGATGTTGTGGTCTATGATTGGCTGACGCTCCCACCTGATCTATGATGTTGTGATCTGTGATTGGCTGATGTTGTGATCTATGATTGGCTGACGTTCCCACCTGATCTATGATGTTGGCGCTGAAGATGGCCTCGTCCATGTGCCTCTCGTCGGACTTGATGACGTAGCGGATGCTGTTGACCACCTGCTGGATCTCGGGCGGCAGGCTGCAGCTGGACTGTTCCAGGAACTTGGCCACCAGCACCTTGGTGTCCTTGTAGGTCTTGAAGTCGGCCAGCGAGTGCGGACGCTCCTGGGGGGTCGCCGACGGCAACGTGCGGGGCTTCAGACGCAGCTCCGCCTTGCCCCCCTCCCTCGCCTTACGGCCCCCGCCGCCGCCGCCACCGCGGGAGATGGGCTTGGGGGGGCCCTGCATAGATGCTGTTGCTTCTGGTTGCTCTGAAGAATGTGTGTGTGTGTGTGTGTGTGTGTGTGTGTGTGTTGGGGGGGAGGGTAAATGAAATTATTGGGTCAAAAATGGCTTTTCAAATCACTACTCACATCAGCTTAGTTTATTGACATTTCAATGGCATTTAACAAAGAATGATTAATTGAACTCCTCTAATTGAACACTAATTAGCCCATAACTATTTTAAGCGCCGTTCACAGAAAACTCATTCGCCACTAATTGAGTCCAGCCAACTCGCTATGTCTAACGGCAAGAGACAGAATGTCAAAGTAATAGCTTATCCAATCAGCGTGTTGATAGCTTATTCAATCAGCTCGGTGATAGTTTATCCAATCAGCTTGGTGATTGACTGGTGGGATTAAAAGGTGATGCACGACTTTCTGAGAACAGAGCGTACCTGGCTCAGGTGAGATTTGCGGGGGGGAGCCTTCAGGGGGCTGGTTACCTGGAGAAGCGCAGCTGCAGCCGTCACCTGTTGAGTGGGAGAGGCAGGTGTTCAGTAAAGCATGACAACAAACCGGCCGGATCAGCATCAGACATGAGTCAGAATGTAGGCTGCTGGAGAAGGGGGCTGAACACACACACACACACACACACACACACACACACACACACACACACACTCACACACACAAACCTGGTGGTGCATGACCTGAACAGCAACCCATTTTCCCCTGAAGGCAGTTTTAAAGCAGGACTTGTTTTACTACTGGAACCATTTTAGCAGTATACACACTTAAAAAGCATCACTATCTCAGTATACCCACTTAAAACAGTGTGTTAACATTTTGTATGTGTTCACATTTAGGGTTGATCACAGTAAACGCACGATAGCTAACTAGACTACTGCATTTTTTAATTTTCAGTGCAACCATGAAACTGCTGGTGATGGCTGATAGGTGCTTATCAGTTACACAACATGACACAACATAACTGGAAGACAACAGCAGTTGTCTTAACAACTTAGTGAGGGGGGGGGGGGCGGCTGTCAGGCATAAGGGTCTAATGTCGGTGGTGTCATTGAGACATATATATATCACCGCTTAGTTGGCATTGCGGTCAAAGTTATTCAGCACTTGCAACTTGTAGGTTGACTAGTTCCTGCTGCTGATGGAAAAGCAAAAGGGCGCACAGTACAGTATGTTGGTTTAGCTTTTAGCACAGTGGCAAAGCACAAGATACAAAGCACTGAGCAGTGAGACTGATTTCTTGTGTTGGACTCAGGCTTACGTTGCTTTTAGCATTGAGATGCTGTGATGAGCTTATCATTACACCACTATAACATGAAGTAAGCTGGGACAATTAGAGAGAGAATCAGACATACGAACACACAGAGAGAGGGAGAGAGAGAGAGAGAGAGAGAGAGAGGAAATAGAGAAATATAGAAAGAGAGAGAGAAGAGAGAGATAGAGAGAAAGAGGGGGAGTAATGAGCGAGGAGGAGAGGTCTCGGGTACCTCTGGACTCTGACGTGCAGGACACAGGGTCACTGGTGGAGCGCACTATCCGCGCCAGCTTCCGGTACCTTCTCCCAGCCGCCCGGAGCGCTCGCGGGCGATCGCAGGGCGCGGGGCCGGAGGAGGGCAGGGAGGAGGTGTGTGTGGTGGAGGAGGAGGAGGAGGAGGAGGGAGACCAGACGCTGAAGCAGAGGCGAGCACCGCGGGAGCGGGAGTGGGAGGAGGAGGGTGGCGAGGGCTGGGTGGGGGTGATGGTGGTGGTGGTGGGGGGGGCCCCTACGGCCGCAGAGCAGCAGCAGGGGTGGGGGCCAGACAGGGAGGCCGCCACCGGCAGTGTCATCTTCCTGCCGGACCCCCGGGAATCCCGGGAATTCCGCCGCTGGGAGGATTCCGAGATTTGGGAATTCCGGGAGCAGCACTCCCGCTCGTCCTCGTCTCCCGCGCCGGCGGCGAGGTTTTCCGAGGAGCGGGAGGTTGGGGTGGCGGGATGACGGAGGAGGTGATGGGGCGTTGAGCGGTGGCTGCTGTGCTCCAGGCTGGTGCAGCTGCCGTCGGTGGGGGTGGCTGTGGGACCGGCATTCCGGAGCGTTCCGTAGGGGGACATGTCCGAACCCTGCACCTCCAGGGAACACAGGTCCTCCGACGAGCAGTTGGGGTCAGGCAGATCGGCCAGCTCCGACACCATCAGAGATGCACTGTCCACTGAGGCTGGAATCACACACACACACACACACACACACACACAGATGGATAGACAGACAGAGAGACACACACAGACAAAAGAAACACAGTCAGTCAGAGACTTTGGAAATAAAAAGCTATTTTCAGCAGAAAAGTCCTGCTTTGCCGCGTTCTAGAGGCAGATGCAGAGAAGCCGGCTCTTATTGTCTGGGCACTTCCATTAAGCTTAGCCTCCCTGCAAATCTGTGAATATGGCCCCCTATCTGAGCACCCAAAGCCTCTACAGAGGTTAGCCACACTGACAGATCAGCCACACACACACACACACACACACACACACACACACACACACACACACACGCACACACACACACACACACACACACACTCTCTCCACAGAGGTTAGCCACACTGACAGATCAGCCTCACAAAAGCACTGCAGCAAGAGGGTCACCTTCCCTGCTCACTGTGCCAGTATGCGCACACACACACACACACACACACACACACAAAGGACGTGCACACACACACACACACACACACACACACACACACACACACACACACACAAAGCACGCACAATGCACCAGGATCATCCCTAGCATATGGGAGAGCCTTTAAGAACATTGAGTGTGTGACAGTGTGGTGTGTAGCGCTAGCTATAGCTTAGCTGCAGCTATAACTTCCCTCACACACTCTTAATCCATTGGGTGGTGAATAGAGCAGAATTGACCTTTCCTTTTCCCCGCCAAATCCAACTATTCATTCCAAATCCACTCCTACCTGTCTGGATGGGTTACAGTCATGTAGAATATAAGTGCAAATGAGAGCACCCCACTGAGACAGGGGACTTTAGAAGTGAATGAAGGATTAAAACTCTCTGTTCCGCAATACAGAACGAGCATGCGTCAAATTTCCCTTAGAGCATTCACTCAGTGTTTGGGGGGTTGAAAGCGTTATTAAATTGTAATATCGCGTGGTATTAACGATTAAGACTGGCAAACTGCAAGAAACTCAGGAAGCAGGTTTTATTCTGTTACAAGTAGAGAGGGTAAAAATGAACTTTGGTCTTTGTGTGTGCGTGTCCTTACCCTGGGTGCTAAGGCCAGCTGTTGTGTTGCGATCACACAGACTTGACTCTGTGGCCTGCTGCTCTAGACTGGTGGTGACCTGAGAGAGAGAGACAGAGAGAGAGAGAGAGAGAGAGAGAGAGAGAGAGAGAGAGAGAGAGAGAGAGAAGGGAGGAGGAGGAGGGGGAGGAGGAGGAGAAACAAGCACCCCAACATCTGGATGAGACGCTGCCGCTATTACAGAAAGAGGACATCTGGCGTCCCCTCTCTGTAGAGCCCAGCTTGCCCACCAGGGGGCAGTGTGAGCGCACGTTCAACTGTGGTCTCCACTGCAGCACCCGCTACTAGAGGACACACACACACAGCTCCAGCATGGGAGCAGGCTGCTAGGTAAGCAGTGACTGGACATGAGCATGTCTGTGTATGTGTGAATAGAAAGAGAGTATGTTATATATTAGAGTATGTATTTGTTATTATTCAATATTATTTATCATTCTTTTTGAATTAGTATAAGTTAGTATAAGTTTTCTTTTTTTACACTTTTATTCTGTATTACTCAATATTACAGTATGTATTATTCTTTGACTATTATAACTTGATTGATGCTTTGGCAATATTGCATTCATGCCAATAAAGCTTTTTGAATTGAATTGAATTGAATTGAATTGAGAGAGAGAGAGAGAGAGAGAGAGAGCATGTCTGTGTATGTGTGAGTGAGAGAGAGCATGTCTGTGTATGTGTGAATGAGAGAGAGAGAGAGAGAGAGCATGTTTGTGTACTGTATGTGTGAAAATAGAGAGAGAGAGAGAGAGAGAGTATTCTGTTTTACTTGTGTGTTTCCCCCTTCTCACTTCCCCTCCCCTTTTGATGATTTGATCCAAATGCTTTGGCAATGCTGTACAACGTTATGGTCATGCTGATAAAGCTCCTTTTGAATTTGAATTTGAGAAAGAGAGAGAGAGAGAGAGAGAGAACATGTCTGTGCATGTGTGATAGACAAATATGTACACAAAGAGTTCACATCTGCACAATATTTGCAAAAATGAAATTTCCAGGATGATGCAGGAGAGAAGCATGAATACATTATCTCTATTTCTCTGTAACATAAAACACACATACACACACACACACCGCACCAGTGTTAGTACCAGGGTTAGCATATTATAGCCCCGAGTTAGTACGAGTGCTAGCATGGCATAGCCCCATAGCCCCGCACCAGTGTTAGCATAGCATAGCCCCATAGCCCCGCACCAGTGTTAGTACGAGTGTTAGCATCTAGTATAGCCCCGCACCAGTGTTAGCATAGCATAGCCCCATAGCCCCGCACCAGTGTTAGCACCAGTGTTAGCATAGCATAGCCCCACACCTGAGCTAGGCAGCTGGAGGCCCCCCAGAGACACAGGCCTCATCAGCATCTCCGTCTGGGCCACATGCTCTGGGCCACACTACCCACACCTTTTGAGATTCACCAACATACACTCTGGAATGGGCTTTTCAACTATACACACTGTTGATGGCACACACACACACATAGCACACACACACACACACACACACACACACACACACACACAAAACATTCCTAAGGCCTTCAGTGCATTGTCCCCCACATTAATGGGCACTGGTCTCTGAGCTGCATGCAGTGC